>NW_007729535.1:75245-86816 GCF_000696425.1 Galeopterus variegatus | reverse complement strand
ATGGCTCTACTGAAACTTTGATTTCAGACTTCTAGCCTCCTGAAGTGTGAGAGAATAAATAAGCCACCCAGTTTGTGGTAATTTGTTATTGCAACCCTAGGAAATTAACTTAGTACCTCCTTTGAGAGCTTAGTATAGTTGGCTCTCCATATCCATGGGTTTGAAATGCATAGATTCAACCAAACATGGATCAAAAATATCTGAAAAAATAAAAAATAAAAAAAAATACAACAATTAAAAATAATACAAATAGGGGCTCGGGCCGGACTGGCGGGGGCGGGCCGGCTCCCCCCGCCCGGGGCGGGGCGCGCGCGGGGGGGCGGGGGGGCGGGGCGCGCCGGCCCCGCGCCCCGCCCCGGCCGCCGCAGGACGGCCCCAGAGAGGTAGGGCGCGGGCCGGGCGGGGCACGGCTGGCCGCGAAGTTTGGGGGTTCGGCCGGGGGCGGGGAGCCTGTGCCCGGGTCCACGGGCTGGGGTCCCGGGTTTGGGGGACTGGAAGACTGCCAGGAACACATTCTCTATCCCATACAGCTGAGGCCTGCACAGGTGGGGGGCGTTGGTCTGCCAGAGGAGCCCCCATTACCAGGGAGGGGCATCCGGACCTTAGATCACATATTTGAGGCCCCCATCCCACCCGCTGTTTCTGTCCTTTGGACCTGCTCTTCTCTTGACCTCCTGCCCTGGATTCTGGTTCTGCTCCATCTCTGTCCCCATCTGCCATTCTCCTGCAGCTCCTGGCTCCGCACACACCCCTTCCCATTCTCTGCAGTCCTTGGGGGAGCCAGACACAGACCTCCAGGCCAGAGGTGTATGGAGATGACAGTTGGGGGCTCAGAGTGGTCCCTCCTGCCCTGTGGCTCTTCAGTCTCTCAGTTCTGACCTAGCTTCTTGGCTGGGATACTGGGGGATGGGTGTGGGGGGCTCTGCTACTCGCTTCAGCCTGGCCCTCATGCCAGCCTGGACAGGAGAAGGAGGTGCCTGCCTCCTCACTCCCCTATCCCAGGCCCGCCATCTTGAGACCTGTGGCACCCAGTGCCCCGCCCGGCCCCAGCACCCAGGAGAGTGATCTTCAAGGGTATGCTCCTAGGGCAAGTTGCATCCCCTCCTCCTGGAATGTGGAGCTCTGGGTTCCCACCAAGGCCAGGATGATTACCTTCATGCTGAACCAACAGGGCATGTGTTCCCTGGGCCCCTCCTTCCCCCACAAAGAGCTCTTAGACCCTAGGGGCCCCCTAGGAGTTGAGCTCCAGACCTCACTGTTTCCTGGGGTCACCCTCGTTGCCTTGGGGTCAGCACCTGGGACCCTATTTCCCCATATGAAGATCCCCTAGCCCCTCCAGGTCCTGGAACCCCCTCAACTCCAAGGCACCCCCGTCCCAGCCCCCACCCCCTAGCCTTCATCAGCATGCAGGCTCAGGCTGTCCAAACACAAGGGGATTGTTCTCCTTGCATGCTCAGGGTGGGGGGCTGGGAGCAGGCGGCCCACACACCCTGGCAGGCCCAGGGCATGGGGAGGCTGGCTTGCCCCACCCTGTGTCCCCAGACAGGCTCCGTCTACCCTTCCTACTCCCATTACTGCCCCCACCACCCCCCCGCCTCTATCACCATTGCCCAGTGGTGCTGGCCTCTTGAGGAAAGAGCTCTGAGCTGCACAGGTGGACCCCTGGGTTCTCCCAGCTCTTCCAGTTGCCTCCCATGTAGCCTTGCAAACAATCCCCTTCCTCTCTGGACCTCAGGGTCCTCTCTTGATTGGTGAGACCCTTCCAGCTGTGACAGGCTGAGTCTGACTCAATTCTGTGTAACCTACCCTACACCCCAGCTCTTCCAGCTCCCCTTCCCAATGGAGTGATCCACTCTGGCTCCTCAGAAGTCTCAGAGCATAGCCAAATCCCTTACCCCTGCAACATACCCGGGAGCCCCTAGACCTGGAAAAATAGCAGGAGCAGGGGCTGGGGATGCTGGGGAAGGAACTGGGAAACTTGTCCAGGTGGATCCTGGCTCTGCCCATGTGGCTGGTTCCTCATTCTCTGGGTCTTCTCACCCTACCCTCATTGTTCCTCTGGGACCCTCAGCCCCATCTTTGGTCCCTAATGCCACCAGGCCCTGTGAGCACTAACTCTTCTTGCATACTGAGCCTGGTTCTGTCTCAAATTTCGTGTTCTCTGGTAGCTCTCTGAATAGTGGAAAAACAGTCTCAGAAATACCCAACTGGGACTCTGAGTTGTGGCCATATCTTTGGGGGGGCACAGAGGCCTGAGTGATTATCTCTGACTTGGAAAGTTGAAGAAAGCTCCACAGAGGAGGTGGCATTTGAGAAGGATTTTGACAGAGAGTGGGGGAGGATGGGCATTTCAAGCTGGGATAAGCCTGGGCAAAAGCCCAGAGGGCTGGAGGTGCTAGGCATTTTCTGCAGTCTGGCATGTGTGGGGGATGGGATGAAGATGAGAAAAGAGACTTTGGCAGGGGCAGGATCATGAAGGTCCTTGATTTCCTGTCCATGGAGATCAGGCTTTATTCCTAGGGCACTGGGGAGCCATGGATGGCTGTTGAGCAGCAGAGTGAGCATGTAGTCTTCAACATGGAGAATGGAAGCTACAGATCTTTCTCAATTTGGGTGAGACAGTGAGGGGATGGGTACCAGTAAGTGGGGGCAACAACATGAGCCTGTGGCCTTTATCCTAGAGCCCAGTCTGGGCCTGGGCCTGGGCCTGCCTTGGTTTCCTTTGGCTATGAAGAGTCTTGGGGGGCTGCCTGATGATGCTCTAAGGAGGCATTTGCCAGCTTATCAGAGCTCCCCTTCCCTGCCTGGCACTTTTGTCTATGAGGCAGATCTGAATCAAGAAAGCAGGGGCTGGAGCTTGTAGATCCCAGGCTGCTCTTCTGCAGGCCTGTCTTTCCCCTCCTACCCTCAAAACTGGGTGTGATTGGCCATCCTGGGAGGCTGAGAGGCTGGGCACATGGGTCTGAGGATGCCGGGGCAGTTCTTGTGGAGGCATTGCTCATCAGGAAGGGTGAGCATCCCCAGAGAAGGGGATGGGCAGGGGAGTCAGGAGCCCTCAATGCTGATCTCCCCCAGGCCCAGTGTCCACTCCCTGCCACACCCTGCCTCGCCTGATGCTCTGAGCCATTCCCCAGCATCACTGGGTGTGGCTAGCATGGCTGCTTTCAAAGTAGGAATAGGAGAAGGAGGTTGCTAGGTTGGAAGCTTGGGCTGCTGAGGGGGATGTTGGGGGATGTAAGATGGGGGATGAAGCTGGAGACTAGACCCAACCCAGGTGGGTCCACAGGCCCTAGTTGGTCCAGACACTGGCCAGCAAAGCTGAGGGAATCCCCCAAGGGGCGGGCCAGTCTGTTTGAGTTGCTTGGCCCCAGAAGCCCTCCCCTCCCCCGGATTGTTCTTTCTTCAGAACAAAGCCAGGGTGGACACTTGATCCCTGCATGTGGGGGGAGCTGGCTAAGCCCCCGGCCCTTTGATTGGGCAGCTGTCATGGGAGAGAGACAGCTGGGGGGGGAGGGGCGGGAAGGGGGCAGCCACCATCGCTTACACAGCTGTTACTGTCCCCCCCTACCCCCTCCAGCCTGAGTGGCAGGAAGCCAGGGGCAGAGGGAGTGGGCACTGGGTCTGGGGAGGGGGCCTTTGGAGCAGAAGGGAACGCCTAAGGTCAGAGTCTTCGTCTGAGTTTGGTATGTGCTGCCAGGGATCCCTGCTGACCAGAGGAGGCTGGGCACCCTCAGAGGTGAGCTGGAGGTCACTGTGACATGATGTGTGGCTGCCACGTGGGTGGCCCAGCAGAGACCCAAGGCCCACCAGACTGGAGCAGCAAGTAACTTTCTATAGCTAGCTCTGGTGAGGGCAGAGGAGCCAGTAAGAGGGGCTGCTTGTTCTTAGGGCCCTAGGAGAATAATTTGAGAGACATGGGTTAGGACCCCTGATTCTCTCCAAAAGGCAGGAAAGAACTTAAGGGTCTCTCAGAACAGAAAGGGCACAGAGAGACTAGCAACTCTCCCCTCACCCCGACCCCTAATCATAGTACAGGAAGGTAAATGGAGGCCCAAGGCAGGTGAGGGCGTGGCCAAGGTCGCCCATTGAATCTGGGGCAGTGGGTTTCTGCCGCAGACCCAGGTGTCTTTTTCATGGCAGGAGCTCCAGTTGTGGCCATGTTCCAGCCCTCCTGTCCCATTTTTCCTGGAGCCACAAGAGGTGATGTGGAGATGATATGGGGACAATGTCAGGTCTCCCAATGGTTACAACCTCAGAGGGGTTCCTGAGCCCTAGAAGGTTCTGGAGCTTAAGACTGTGGCTCTGGATAAGTTGTCAGTCTTTTCCAAACAGGACCTATGTCTACAGGACCCTACCCCTGGCTAGGCAGGGGTCTCAGAGATTACTGAAGCCTGGTCACTACCTCTGAAGAGTCCCTCCTTCAGGAAGAGGGCTAACAGACTCAGACAGGAGCAGCCCCAAAGGGGAGGCAGTTGGGGCTTGGGACAGCCCCATGCTAGCAGGCAGGACCCTGCTACTCCCACCATGCCCCAGCTCTCTGTGACCTTGGGCAGGTTACAAGACCCTCCCTAGGTGTCAGTTTCCCCTTCTGTGCAGTGTATTTTTCTGCTCAGCTAGCCAGTGTATTCAGAGCACCTTCTCTGGCCTGGCTCTGAATGAGCCCTCAGGATCAAGGAGAAGGTGGCAGCTTTGGCTCCTGCTCTAAGGGGCTCCCGGGCTTGGCTGTCCAGGGAGACAGAAACCAAGCACGTCATCGCAAGTGCTTTGAGGGGGTAAGTGCAGGCAGCTGCGGGAATGTCGCTTAGGAAGGGCAGCCAGCATAAAGTTGGCCAGGATGCTCAGAGAGCACAGTCCCTGCATCCACTGCTGATCTCTAACCTCTGGCAAGCCTACTGCAGAACTCAAATGGAAGGAGGAGCAGGTGCTTGGGGAGGTGCTCAGGGGAACAGGGTTGTCATTGCCATTATGTGCATAAGGGAACGGAGACCTCATGCTCTACGGTGGCTTGCTCAGGGTTCCTGAGAAAAAGCCAGGCTAGGAGCCCCTCTTCCCACTCCACACCCAAGCTCTGGTTAGCAAGGGGAGTTCAGAAGAGAGCATTGGACAGAGCTTTATGCCCTGGACCTTCATGTCAGAATGGGGCAGGGGGCTGAGGAACAAGGCGACCAGAAGCCTCCAGAGTGCTTCAAGCCCAGCACACTCATCCTTTGCCCCCATGCCCTTCCAGGCAGAAGAAATTTGCAGGGTTAGGGCTTGGTTTTGGCCCAGACTTGGCACTAGTTGGTCACACTCTGTTTTCCTCCTTAGGTTCTGGTCCCTTGGTGAGCTTCCCATCAAGGCTGAGCCTTGGTGGGAGGTAGCCGCTGAAGGAGAGGGATTTCCAAGCAGGATTAAAGTTCAGGATTAGTCGGGGCATAAAAAAGGGTTGGGTTGAGAGGGCTGGCGGCTGAGCTAATCCTAGCAGCTAATCTCAGGCTCCGCCTTCCTCCATCAGTTAATGGCCTTGACATTCCTGTAGCCCACCAAATCCCTTTCTTATGCACCACCCAGTCCCAGGGAGAAGTAGTCTCTCCATTTTATGTGTGAGAAAATTGAGACTTGTTTCTGGTACAGTAGAAAGTGTTCCAGGCTGGGAATGTGGCCAGCCTGGATGCTTCTTACCTCCTGTTCCCAGGGCCAGTCTTGGCACATAGAGAGATTAAAAACACCATTCGGCAGACTGCTGGTCCTCTGATATCCTCTGCCCACCCCCAGCCCAGTGCTGAATGAATCCTGCCCAGAGCTGTCTGCAGGGCACCTCTGCTCTAGTGACCTCTAGTAAAGGAGAGTAGCCTCTGGAGGTTGGGACTCTTAACCCATCCCCCCAAGCCAGGAAGAGGGGAGGAAGGGGTAAGAGGGCCCATCCTAGAGCTGTACCACTTTTACAGCCTCCTTCCCTTCAGGATCTCCTATGACTGCTCCAATTTCCTCTCCAGCCATTCCTACATGCTAGCCAGTGGGGGGCTCTGACCCCTGGATGCAAGTGTCTTTTATTTGGATAAACTTTCAACCTTAACTCAACCTTCAAGGCCCATCCACGGGATCTCCTCTTCCAAGAGGTGAGGGAGGAGGCTCTCCTGTCTGGACTCCCATAGGCCTAGTTAACTCTCTTCTAATACATGAGTAGAGAGGAAGGATACCCATGGAGACAGTACCTACCATGTATATGCTTATCTCATTTGCATTTGCATAACTCTTTGTGGGTAGGAATTGGTATCCTCTTTTATAGAAGGGTAGGTTTGGCTCAGAAGGGTTAAATGACCTGTGCAGGGTTATATAGCTAGTGGGACACACACAAGCACACCGGAACTCAAGGTCCATGCTGTCTCCCTCCTCTGGGAGTTTGGCTCTGGAGCCCTCATTTAAGGGCAGGGGCAGGGTGACCTGGGCTCCTCTTTAACCCCTCTTCCACTCTCCTGCCAGAGCCGGCCAGGCCACAGTGTGGACATAGTCCCAGGCCGCTGTGGCCCCAGCCCCGCCTGTCAGGATGAGCAGTTCAGATGCGGGGCTGGAGGAGGAGCCAGAGCTCAGCATCACCCTCACGCTGCGGATGCTGATGCACGGGAAGGTGAGTGGGTGGGGAGCTCTGCCATGGCTTGGGTGTTTGTGGAGGGCAAAGCAAGGCAAGGCAAGGTGGGGCCAACACGAGTTTGATCTCAGCTGTCCTGTCTGCTGTGGAGCCCCTGGCCAGGTTGGGGGAAGGGCCGGGCCTGGGGCCTTGGTACCCGTCTGATTCCACTCTTGTCTTGTTTGCAGGAGGTGGGCAGCATAATTGGGAAGGTAGGTATCCGGTTCTGCTCTATATACTGGCCTCAACTTGAGGCCTCAGCCCAGGGAAAGAGGCAATGACTGCTCACGCTGAGCGATTCTGTTTTGTCTCCCACAGAAGGGAGAGACTGTAAAGAGAATCCGGGAGCAGGTAAGGATGGAGTTTGGGGGAGGAGCTCAGGGCACCTGATGTGGAGGAGAGGGGAGACCCCTGCCCCACCTTCTCTCTAAACCACTCCATCTGGGATGACCATTGAGTGCCCCATGTGGTGGCGGTTTCCAGCCTCAGCTGGGACCTGGTGAGTGGGGCAGGCAGACAGGTTCCAGGCGAGGAAGTTGGAAAGGTGCCCTGCTGCCCGGTGCTCATCTTGTACCTGCAGAGCAGTGCCCGGATCACCATCTCTGAGGGCTCCTGCCCCGAGCGCATCACCACCATCACTGGGTCTACAGCAGCCGTCTTCCATGCAGTCTCTATGATTGCTTTCAAGCTAGATGAGGTCCGTGGCTGGTGGTTGGTGGGAGGCCAAGGGTGGTTCCTCAGGAGGTACATGACTCTGACTCCTGATAGTGGCTATGGGTGGGGGTGGGGGAAGTCAGGGTCAGGGCAGTGTTCCCTTGGAGTTGAACTAGGGAAGGGCTACTCTCCTCATCTGTCAGTAGGATGACACTTAAAGAGAGGTGGAGGAGTAGCAGGGGCATGCACTGCTAACCCACCATCTCCCTGCCCCAGGACCTTTGTGCTGCTCCTGCAAATGGTGGGAATGTCTCTAGACCTCCAGTGACCCTGCGCCTTGTCATCCCTGCCAGCCAGTGTGGCTCACTGATTGGGAAGGCTGGCACCAAGATCAAAGAGATCCGAGAGGTGAGGGGAGAGGGATACCATGCACAGGGAGCCTCCACCCTGCCGTTTTGAGAGGGAAACTGCTTATGACTTTCTACTCCCTGGGGAGCTCTGAGCCTGGGAAGCCCTTGTTTGGGCTATGGGAGCTGCCAGAAGTGGCCCCTGTTCTCTGTTTGCAGACTACAGGTGCCCAGGTGCAGGTAGCAGGGGACCTGCTCCCCAACTCCACAGAGCGTGCTGTCACTGTATCTGGGGTGCCTGATGCCATCATCCTGTGTGTGCGCCAGATCTGCGCTGTTATCCTGGAGGTGCTGTCCTGGGGCAGGGAAAAAGGGGGCAGGAGATGGGCCCTGGGCCTGCCTCATTATGTACCCCAAGGCCTATGCATGTGACACTAGGTGGGGCAGGGTGGGGATGCAGGGATGGATTATAAGCTCCAGATTGTCAGGATGCATTTACCTGGGGTCATAGGAAGGGCCTTGAGGCCTCTGGGCATTTGGTCAGGTTAGTGGGGCCTGAGAGGGTCCTGACAGAGCCTCCCATTTATGCCTTCCAGTCCCCACCCAAAGGAGCCACTATCCCATATCATCCGAGCCTCTCCCTAGGTACAGTCCTTCTCTCTGCTAACCAGGTGAGGAGACAGTAGGAGGGGTGGGAAGCATTACTGGAGAAGGGGGATTAAGACGGGATGGAAGAAGGAATTGGGGATCTGCGGATGGGAGAAGTGACTCTGTCCAAACTGCCCCGATTTGTCACAGTAACCCCCTTTTCACCCATTTTATCCCCACAGGGTTTCTCTGTCCAGGGTCAGTATGGGACTGTGACCCCAGCTGAGGTGAGTGACCCACAGCCCAAGGCACCTACTCCTTCCCAAACCAAGCCTCCTCTGACTTCTGACCAGTCCTCTTTGGCACAGGTCACCAAGCTCCAGCAGCTCTCAGGCCATGCAGTCCCCTTTGCCTCACCCAGTGTGGTGCCAGGTGAGCAGTCCCTGCAGAAGGGGGCACAAGCAGATCCCAAGAGGCTGGGCAACCCCCTTGGAATGGACATGGGAGATGGGAAAGGCCAAGAAACACACTCAGTTCCTCTTTTTCCCTTCAGGACTGGATCCTGGTGCACAGACCAGCTCGCAGGAATTCTTGGTTCCCAATGATGTGAGCAGGGGATGGGGTGGCTAGAGAGTGGGTAGGGGGCCCGGAGGTTTGGGCCCTGCCCAGGGTTGAATTTTGCCTTCCCCCTAGCTGATTGGCTGTGTGATCGGGCGCCAGGGCAGCAAGATCAGTGAGATCCGGCAAATGTCAGGGGCACATATTAAGATTGGGAACCAAGCGGAGGGTGCTGGTGAGCGGCACGTGACCATCACTGGTTCGCCGGTCTCCATTGCCCTGGCCCAGTACCTCATCACTGCCTGGTGAGCATGTGGTGGGTGGTGGGAATGTCACAGACAGAGGTGGGGAGGGGAGAGCTGACCTTTCTCGGTCTGGGAGTGTCCTCTGCCTCCCCTAACCCTATCCCATTTCCTCATGGTGTTCTGCCTAAATAACCCCATGTTGTCCGTCTTCTCCCTCTGCAACCATCCTACATGTCCTCTTTCCCCCATTGCTGTCTCTTTTCCCTGGGTCTTTGGCCTCCCCATCTCTCCCCTCACCCCATCTTATACCTGCCTGTCCTTTCTTCTCATCCTCACCCTCCCACCTCTCCCATCTTCCCCCAAACATAGGTACCCATGTCATTGTTCTCTCCTCAACTCTTCTTTCCTGTCTAATCTCATGCCCTATATCTGCCCTTGCTGTCCCTCTCTCTCATTCCCACTTTCCCATTCTTCTCCCTCTATATCCTTCTCTCCAGTCTAGAGACGGCCAAGTCTACCTCTGGGGGGACACCCAGCTCAGCTCCCGCAGACCTGCCCGCCCCCTTCTCGCCACCCCTTACAGCCTTGCCCACGGCTCCCCCAGGCCTGCTGGGCACACCCTATGCCATCTCCCTCTCCAACTTCATCGGCCTCAAGCCTGTGCCCTTCTTGGCTCTACCACCTGCTTCACCAGGGCCACCACCAGGCTTGGCGGCCTATACTGCCAAGATGGCAGCGGCCAATGGAAGCAAGAAAGCTGAGCGGCAGAAATTCTCCCCCTACTGAAGCCAGCTGAGGCACATGCAGGGGCAGGCAGGACCGCCGGCAGGGGGCTGCCTCCACACCCTACCTGCTCACGGAGACTCCACCCTGGGGTCCCAAATGCCGCTAATGTCCAGAAGCATGGATGCACCCCCTACCCTGCCCCCATCTATGGGAGTTTCTCCTCTCAGAGTGTGGGCAGTTTTTGGCCCAGGGTTCTAGGAGCTGCAGCAGCCCCAGGGCAGGTGCCCCACCCCTCAGCTCTGTGCTTGGATGCAGGGTGCAGCCAGGAGCCTCCCTAGTGCCCCACCATGGGGGGTCACTCATGTACTCCCCATATCTTAGGGCTTCTGGCCTACTGTCCTTGTGGGAGTCAGAAGGGGGTCTTGGGGGTGGCTGGGGCCACACTTCTCTCCCCACCTCCTGCAGACTCCTGCTGCTTCCATTGGTACTTTTTTGACTGGAATGGACTGACTGGGCATGTCAGGGAGCACCCCAAAGAGGGGGCACTGCCGGGTACCTGGGGGAGTGGCATGGGGTCAGGGGCCCAGTTCTCAGCAGCAGACACTGTACAGTTTTTTCAATCCCTGTTTTTGAATAAATATTCTCAGCGACCAGGAAATTGTGAAATACTGGTGTTGGGGTGGCAAAGTCTCCAGAAAGTTAGTGCAGCTGAGGCCCAAAGGACCCCCATCTGTGAATCCATCAGCTCCAGTTGGGCCTTAGCCCCTTCCACACACCAGTCCTGGGACTTCAGAGCCCTTTGTGGGTCATGTTGTCCAGCCTCCTGCTTCTAGCACCAAATTGGTCGGGTCATTTTCTGGGCATTTTAGAAGCAGATGGAAGAGTTTCAGTAGCTGTGTCCAGCTTCTTCTTGGTGCGGATGTCAGGGAAGCCTGAGTGTCTCCACAGGTTTCTCCTGCTGTGGTTGTAACCCAGACCCTGCTCTGCTTGGCCCATCACTTTGGCTATGAGCCCTTAGGGTCTTCTCTCCTCCCTTGGTCTGGGGACCATCCAAGAATTTCATAAACCACCTATCCTGGAGGGGCCCTTAGAAATGGTGCAGGGTACAGATGGGCAAACTGAGGCCTAAGGAAGGGTAGGGCTGTGCACAAGACCATGCAGTGTTGGGCCCAGAACCCAGGATTCCCGGCTCTGAAAAGCCTCTGGGCCTCACAAGTCTGCAGGTACCCTTTCTCTTCCTGTTCCAGAGCCAGAAATCAGGCAGGGCACCTGCTGTGACCTGCACAGGGGCTGGATGGACCCCCTCTGATAGCACTCTCCTTTCTCTAGCTCAGGAGAGAGAGCTCTCAGGTGGCCTCTGGCATGCTCAGGCGCTGCCCTCCTGCCCACGTGGGGACCTGTTTTGGTGCCTCAGTGGGGCCTAGGGCAGATCCCTCAGAGGCGGGTCCCTGGAGGCGCTGCAGCAGTGCCTGTGGGTGCCAGGCCTGCCGACTACAAGCCTGTCGAGCACAGGCCCGCAGGGGCCGGGGCAGCACGCGGCAGGTGAGGCGGCCGAGCGCTAAGCGCACTGGACGCTGCAGCAGGCCATACAGGAAGGGGTGAGCCGCGAAGGCCGAGTAGGCTACCCAGGTGACAGCCGCCTCGGCCTCCGCGACCCGCGCTGCAGGCGCCAGGCACGCGCAGCCATAAGGCAGCCAGCAGGCTGCAAACTGGCCCACCGCCAGCGCTGGGGCCAGGGCCGCTTTGCCCCCAGGCAGGCGAGGCCAGAGGGGCGGCAAGATGGAGAGGCGGCTATCCAGAGAGTCAGAGCGTAGCCGGGCCCCGCGCGCGGGCCGCGGGGGCCGCA
>NW_007729535.1:62535-74839 GCF_000696425.1 Galeopterus variegatus | reverse complement strand
AGGCGGCAGCGCGCTAGGCCGAGCGCGGCCACGCCCAGCGTGCAGGCGGGCAGCAGAGCCGAGGACAGGAAGCGCGCCGCGCGGCAGGGCGCGGGGCCCAGACGCACGCGGCCCAGCCCGGATGGCGGTGCGGCCAGCAGGCCCAGCGGCATGATGGAGGCAGCCGCCAGCAGGTCCACGATGCATAGGTGCACCAGGTAGAGCGCGTCGCCCAGGCCTGGCGTACGCAGCACCACGACCAGCAGTGCGCTGTTGCCCAGCAATGCCCCCACCTCCAGGACAGCCGCCAGGATTAACCCCACCGAGCCTGCGACTTCTGTAGCGTTCAGCTCTGTGGTGTTGGCCATTTGACCGCTCAGGCTTCACCCTGTGCTGGGATGCAGAGAGTAAAATGGAGCCTCCAGTTCCAGGTTTCCCATCACCTGTCCGTTGCTTCTCTGGTCCGTTGCTCACCTCATAGGCTGCACAGGAGGTGGCTCCGTCGCCCAGGCTGCCATCCTCTTGGGGGCTTGGCCAGCCCCATGGAGGGTGCAAGGCTGAGCCTGCTGGCTCTCTCCCCTGCCTCAGCCCAGCTACAGCAATTCAGCCTCTGCTGGAGATGGTACTGGCTGTCACTCTGATGTTGCCCTTTAGAGAAACACAAAGCTGACAAGGGAGAGAGGCAGGGCCTGTTGCCAGCCGCCTGGGTCCTAGCAGCTGCCAGCTGGAGGTTGGAGGCTCTGCTGTGGAAGTTCCTGGGGCCCCCAGCAGGCACTGGCTTGCAACCTAGACCTAAGAGGTTAGAATATGGGCTTCGGAGTCAGAGAGACCCTGCAGTGCCTTTCCCTGTGGTGGGAAGTAGCCCCCCATCTGCTTTCCTCCCCATTCCCATCAGTGGGGGAAAGGAGATCATTTAGCCCTTGTACTGAAGGGAGACTGAGTTACCAGTGAGACAAGAGCTGG
The DNA here is from genome assembly GCF_000696425.1 of Galeopterus variegatus. Lineage (NCBI taxonomy): Eukaryota > Metazoa > Chordata > Mammalia > Dermoptera > Cynocephalidae > Galeopterus > Galeopterus variegatus. The sequence goes on along the minus strand of NW_007729535.1, from coordinate 73,897 downwards.
AGCAGGAAGACCCTTAGGAAGACCCAGGAAGACTAGTTGTCTCGGAAAGAAAGGAGACTGGGAAAGTGGACCTGGGAAATCACAGGGCATGCCACATAGTAAGTGCTCAGCCCATATAAATGTGGTACAGAATAGTTGCTCCATGACAGTGTGTGGAATAAATGAGAGGAGGCAACTGCTGTTTGTTGTTGTTTTGCTGCTAGCAAACAAGTTCTGGTAAGAGCACCCTGAATTGTCCGTCCCCAATTTTCAGGATCTGCAGAGTTTGGTTGAGCAAGATCCCCACCCTCCATTTTCCCAATTAGGCACAAAACCCAATCCTAGCCAATGAGTGTATGGCATCCGCCCTCACCCCAAGGTGGTTGTTCAGGAAAAGCCGTGTAACTCAGTGGTGCGCATGCCCCCAGGTGAAGTCACTCGGTCCCATGGCAAAACCCCATCTATACCAATAGCTTGCATTTGTATCTTTCTCTCCCTTGAAAACCAGACTTGGATACCCAGCTGCCTCTTCAACATCTCCCCCAGTACGTCAACTAATGGGCATCTCAAACTTCTTGTGTCCAGAAGAGAACCATGACTTTTGATCCCTCCCTAACCTGCTCCTCCCAGAGTCTTCTCCATCTTAGTAAACTCCACTGCAGGAGGCCTTCCTTTCCCCCATGTCCCATAACCAATCCATCAAGTTCTCCTGAATCCAACCATTTCTTACTACCAACACTATTACCCGTGTCCTGGCCACCACCACCTCTTACCTGTATCATTCAGCATCCTTCTAACTGGTCTCCTGTCCTCTGCTCCTGTACCTGGTGCTGGCCATTTGTCTGTTCACCCTCAGATCCATTCTCAACCCTTCCCCAGTGCTACTCTGCCTTCCTAGGAACTATACTTCCAGGCTCCTTTACCAACTGGCTTTGGGCATGTTCAGCCAATGGCAGTTAGTAGCAGAAGACTGGAGAGTGGGAGGAGAGAAGAAGCAGGACATTTTCTCTCAAATGTTCAGCCTGGGGCTCTGGCTCTACCTCTGTGGAAGACGGCCTCTCTTCCCATAGTTCTGGCTCCCTCCAGGCAGACCCCTTCATGGTTCTGGCTCCTGCAGGGTGACCCTGGCCCCTGGGGATCAGAACACCATTTCCTTCCATTATCCCCCAGCCTTAGGGTGGTAGTGACTTCCTGCTATTGCTAATCTTTGGATTGCCTCATTATCCTGTTTGGTAGTTCAGTTTTTTCTCTGTATCAAATCGTCCTTATCTGATATACCTAGGGTGATTTCTGTTTTGCTGAGTGGATCTTGACTGACAAATACCCTACAGTCCACTCTCCACACAGCAGCTGAAGTGGATCCTTCTAAAAACGAATCAGATCGGGTTATGATCCTGCTCTCATCCCTCCAAGAGCTTCCCGTTATCAGAACAGAATCTCAGCTTCTCTGTGCCGTGAGTTGGCCTCCATTATCTGCCTTTTCCCTACCTCTCTGAGTTCACCCTCCTCCTTGCCCACTGTACTTCCAGCCACAGCAATCATCTTGCTGTTCCTCCCACCTGTCAGGCCCGTTTCCACCTCAACATCTTTGCACTTGCCATCCCCTCTGCCAAGACACTCTTCCCTCAGATCTGTCCATGGCTTGCTCTGTCACTTAACTCAGCTCTCTACTTGAGAGAGGCCCTCATTGACCATCTTTTCTAAAATCATTCCACCTTACCATCACTCTAATCCTTTCACCCTGCTTTATTTCCTCTCCTGCAACTTTCCCCACCTGTTATTATATTCCATCTGTGTGCACATGTTTGTTTAGAGCCTCTTTTACTAGAATGTAAGCTCCATAAGAGCAGGGACCTTGTCTGGGTCTTGCTCGTGCCTGTGCTCCTAGAACCCATCACAGGCAGGCAGTCAGCATTGGTACAGAACTAGATGGTAGAGTCAGGGCATGGACCTCCTGGTTTGACTCATTTCATTCTGGAATTTGAAGGGTCTCAGCCCAATTCTCCATTATTCGAATGAGAAAACTGGGGCCCAGAGAGGGGAGGAATGTGTCCTTCCTAGATTGCACAGCTGAGTTGGACCGGGAACCCAGGTGCTTTCTAGAGCTCTGTCCACACAGACACCCTTCTTGTACTTGGCCATAACTTGAATATGGACGTTTCCCTCAAGAAGGTGAAGCTGGATTTTTGAGGTTTGGGTTCAGAGGAAGGGGAAAGGCCAACTCCTCCTTTCTCTTTTCCCTGCCCAAACAGGCCTGCAGGCCTGGGACAGCCCCTGAGTCACCAGGGCCTGGGGAGAGTTTGGGGGGCCAGGTGGGAGTAGCAAAGTAGAAAAGTGGACTGGGGAAGGCAACAAGGAAGGGATGGGGTCTATGGGGGACTGGAGAGTGCATACTCCCTCCAAAATCATTAAAACAAATTAAAAACTAAAATACTTTGTGTGTGTGTGTGTGTGTGTGTGTGTGTGTACTGCAAAAGAAACACAGGAAGGATAAGCCAGAAAGTAATGAAAGTGGCTCCCTCCAGCAGGTGAGTGGGAATGGAGTGAAAGGGATAGGAGGACTCATCTGAGTGCACCTTTGATAGTTGGGCCTTTGAAACTATGTTAATGATCTACATATTAAAAACAATAAATTAACAAAGATGGGGAAAAAACCCTAAAAGTGAATATAAACAGAAACAAATGAACCTACCTGTATTTTAAATGATTAACATGGGCTGGCCCGTGGCTCACTCGGGAGAGTGCGGTGCTGATAACACCAAGGCCACGGGTTCGGATCCCATATAGGGATGGCCGGTTGCTCACAGGGTGAGCGTGGTGCTGACAACACCAAGTCAAGGGTTAAGATCCCCTTACCGGCCATCTTTTAAAAAAAATAATAAATAAAAATAAAATAAATGATTAACATAACCACACTGGGGAGAAACAAGGAACTAATCCAGGTAACGTTTGAACCTGTGTTCAAACTATTACTTTGAACAGTGACCCTCAGTCTAAAGACTAAAAGGTAATCTTGAATAAGATTAAATAACTCTTGAGCTCGACTTAGAAAGTTTGTGTTTCACAATGCTATGGGTATAGCAATTCTGAAACTCCTTTTTGTGTAGGATCAATCAAGCAAATAAGTAAATATATTGATGTTGATAGAAACAGGTTTTTACTGTTTGAGAAGGGAGCACATATGGAATTGGGGAAGAATGGAGGAACTCTGTGGTGTTTGGAACTAGAGAAGTAGACATAGATTTTGTTTGTTTGTTTGTTATATATTTACATTTACATGTTTCCTAGCTCTCTTTGCTGAAAGGACTTAAAAACAGTGACATTCTACCAAAGAGCACATCTACTGCCCAGATCCTGGATTGTAAACATTTTCTGCTCCAGGGAACCAAGGCTACTTGGAGAGATGGCTGATTCCAGGTTTGTACAAGATGAACCTGGAACATCTTGTGATGCCAGAAAGTAAGGAAGTGCTCAAAAAACGATGGGGACACAGAAAGGACCTTCGGCTGGCCAAATTTGGACAATTTGAAAATAAAAATAAATAATGGCAGTAAAGGATTATAACCCATTGAATAAAATAAGAATCCATGAATCTACACTGATAATAAAGGAGAATATTTATTAATAAATATAAAAGAAATGATGGAATTGGATAATTACCATTTGCATCCATCTAAGAAAAAGTTGATTCAGGTAACTGATTTCAGGTAAATATCATCAACAGATAATAAAGCTAGCGGGTGAAAGTTGGTGAGGAATGGAACATCTATGCCTCACACACACACACACCCTACCCACCCTGGCTATTTTCCCACAGAGTACTGATTAATTATGGAGGGGAGGAGTGGTAGCTTTACAGTGGAGAAATCTGGTGGACACCACCTCAATTAAGTGACCAAAGTTAATTAACATAACCAAGAATGGGACATGTCCCTCCCGATATAGTTCACTGAGGGCACATCATTTATGTCATGTTCCCGCCCATGCAACACCTGAATCTAATCATGACAAAACATCAAACTCAAACTGAGACATTTTATAAAACTGGCTTGTACTCTCAAGAGTGTCAAGAATATCAAAGTTATGAAAGAAAATAAAGACTGAGAACATTTCAGATTAAAGGAGACTGAGACACAACTAAGTGCAATGTATGAACCTAGACTGGATCTTGCCCTGCTCTCTAGCACCTGCACCTCACCTGCGGATAGGGTTACCAGGGGTGACAGCTGGCATTCCTGCCTGAACAGTCTCCTTTCATGATTGAAGAGCTGTGCCCCTTTGACATGTGTTCAACTTGTTTGTAATGTTCACATATAAGATGCACAGGGATGTCTGGTGCCAAGACGTGTGGCATACTTAATTCACCTGGCAATATCTGGGCCAAAGGACATGATCACCAGGTGGGTTCTCAAATGACAAATAGTTGAGTTGATGGTGAGGGTTCCCTTTAGAGGAGGCAGATGGTTGCAGTGATGAGCCAGGGTAGGCAGGGTGTGTGTGTGTGAGACCCACATCAACTCGTGTGAGTGCCCGCTCCCTGGAGTGGGGCTGGAGCTGCTACGTGCTGGGTTACCATGGAGACAGTGAGGCCCAGACCTGGTGCAGTCGTGGCACACACAAGCAGAGGCTAGGGTGAGAAAACACCATGTTTAATATACCTTCCTGCACACACCTGAAGTTTAGCTTGCCTTGGTGACCACACCTCTCAGACGTACAGTTTGGGCCAAGGTGGCAGCCTGGGTGGATGTGGGATCCAACCTCCTCTGAGCCTGTGCACTCTAACCACCTGGCTTTGGGTACATTGCTGCATCTGCGTCCCAGTAATAAGCCCCCCACCACACCCATCACCTTAGGAGGCAAGACTCTGGGGCCGCAGCTAGGCCAGGACTAACAGGGATTGGAGAGAAGGGGGATTGCTGTCTGGAACACAGAAGGGCCTGGCAAGAAGGGATGACATGGGATCCAGCAATCCTTCTTCTGGGTATATATCCAAAGGGTATGAAATCAGTATGTTAAAGAGATAACTGTACTCCCATGTTCATTGCAGCTTTGTTCACAATAGACAGGATATGGAATCAACCTAAGTGTGCATGAACAGATGAATAGATATATGTACACAGTGGAATACTATTCAGCCTTAAAAAAAGAAGGAAATCCTGCCATTTGCAACAACGTGGAAGAAACTGGAGGACGTTATGCTAAGTGAAATAAGCCAGGTACAGAAAAACAAATGCCAAACGATCTCACTTATATGTGGAATCTAAAAAGTTAAACTCATAGAAGTAGAGAGCAGAATAGTGGTTACCAGGGATTGGGAGATGTGGGTCAAAGGATACAAAATTTCAGGCAGGCAGAAAGAATAAATTCAAGAGGTCTATTGTACAACATGGTGACTATAGTAATAACACTGTATTGTATTCTTGAAAACCACACACAAAAAAAGAAGGGCTGATATGGGGGTACCAGGGATGGGCAGGAAGATTGAAGATCATGGTCCAGCCCCTAGCAGGACCCTAGGGGGCAGGGCAGGGCAAGCAGCTCAGAGGCGAACCTCCAGAAGGTAGCGCAGGCAACACTGGCTCTCCTGGTAGATGAGATACTCGCTCTGGGAGAATCTGGAGCTGCTGCACTCTGGGCAGGGGATGGGGTGGCCCTGGGGCACCACTACTCGCTGGCCATCCAGCTCCAGTTCGGTGTCCTGGGTTGGATCTGCAGGGCATAGCAAGGGCCATACTAGTAAGCCCTGCTGCTATGTGCTCCATTTCTGCCACAGGGAACACCTGCTCATTCCCACTTTGCCGACCTCCAACCCAGTGCCTGGACTGGGCCTTCGGCCTGAAATATCCTCCCACATTTCCCTCTGGGAAACTCCTACTCGTCCTCCAGTGCTCAGCCAATGACACCTCTCTTTGGATGGCCAGGAATGATTTGTTGAACCAGTGGATGTTTGTTGAATGACAAAGTGAATGACTACAGTGAGGAAGACTGCTTCTTTTTGTCCCTCTCCACACCCTTCCCTGTTCACCTCCTCTCTGAAAATGTCCCAGTGCCCTATCTTAGCTCTACCTCTATCCTCAGGCCCGTCCAATTTCCTGGGACTCACCAGGCTCTGTGAGGCCTTGGGCGATGACACTGTCGAAGCTCGGGGGCGGACACTTCAAGTTGGGATTGTCAGTGGTGATGTGGTACTCTTTGCCCAATGCCACCTCGCCCAGGAACATGTAGCCGATATGGTGGGCCCCGCAGTGCATGCCAGAAACTGGAGGACACAGGCAGGCTCAGCTGTGGTAGCTCAGTGTCCTGCCTGACTCCTGGGGCCCTCTCTGCTGCCATGTTATCTCCTCTGGTTTTGCTACCCAGCCCAGAAAAGTGCTCACTGTCTTCCAGCCTTAAAACACCATCCTTGTCCCTGCCTGCTCCTTCCCACCTCATCTGGCTCCCTCCCTCACTCCTGGCTCCCCGAGCCAAGCCTCTGCACCCTCTGCCGTCCTCACCAAGGTTAGTAATGGCCTCCCAGTGACTAAACCTAGGGAGGGGGCTTTTCTTCCTGGCCTGCTCTGCTGACTTTGCTACTGACATCTTTCGTCCCCTCCCCTGGGAACTCCCCCTTGCTCTGGCTCCCCTGTAGCCCCCCCAGCCACTCTTAGGCTTCTCTGCCCTCCTGGTGGACCCCATGGTCTTGAGAAACCTCAGACATCCTAGAACTTCAGCTCCACCTGTCCTTGGATGAATCCCTGGACCTCACTCTCTTGGATGGGTGGGTGGTGGTGGCCTCCAATGATGGGGTCAGACTGAACTGAGGAGCCAGTCCAGGGAGGTCACTTCAGGGAGGATGCTCCTGGCCAGAAACTTGAAAGTCACTGGAGACACCTTTTACCTGTTCCCCTTATGCTGCTGTCCCACCTCCTACACATCCCTCTCCTGGATTCTCTGCCCTCACACCTCCACAGCCCTAGGCTGGGTGCCTGTCACATCAGCCTGGATGAGAGTATGGCCTCCCTGCAGCCTCTGGCCTCTGCCACCTTCTCCACAGCTGCAGCCACTGAGATCCTGCTATATACAAGTCCAACTGGGCTCTCCATCACTCTCTGGATAAGGCCCTCTTGATTGTCTCAGGTCTTCAAGACACCCTGCCCCCATCAGGCATTGCTCTAAGCTTCAGAGTCAGGAAGTGCTTGGAAGTCCTGACCAGCTGCAGCCTCCTGGCCTCTGTGCCATTCTCTTGCCTTGAAGGTTTCTCTTTCACCCTTTCCTGGGTCTGGTTGGTGTGTTCATCCTATCTGCATTACCTCCTCCAGGAAGCCATGCTTGACCACCTGCACCTCCTCTGAGCTGTGCCAAGCCTGAGGATGCCCCATTGAAGACTCTGATCAGTAGCCATTCAAGGGCTCCTCTCCCGATCGATCATGAGTTTCCAGTGGGCAAAGACTGGCCCACTCCACATTAGTACCTTCACACCCAAACAGGGCTTGGCCCAGAGGGGTCCCTCACCATAGCCAGCTGACTTGCTGTTCTCCGAGGCAAAGTAGATGCCCTTGCCAACGCGGCCACCGGAATGTGGCATGATGCGGAGCCCGCTGGTGAGGATGGCGGCCACCACAGCCACATTGGTGCCATGCCACAGAAGCTTTCGATTACCCAGCTTGGAGTGGGCCTGAAACCTGTCTCCCTGAGCAGGGGAGGAGGTGGGAAATGGGAGAGTCATGCCACCTGAGGGCTCAGGCACCTGTCCCTGCTGCTCAGATGGTATGACCGAGGCCTAGGGCCCCTCTCTCTGGTCACTCACACACACCTCACGGCCTGGTGGAAATTGGTCGGAGTTGCTAAGTTGACTCCCTAAGGAGTTGATAAGCCAAGGTTATCTCCCTAAGGGTCAGGGTGGTGATGGGATAGGGGGTTGGGGGGAATCTCACTTACCTCCCCTTTTCTGTTCACTTTCCAAGCATGTTGAAGGGTAGGGCACCTGTGGGTGCTTCCAGTCTTTTCTAAGTAGGTCTGTATCACCTGCGGGGAGAGCAGAGGCTGGGTGCCAAGGGTGGGGGACTCATGGATGACCCCCCTTTTGTCCCCCTCATCCCAGAGCTCTCCAAGCTCCAGAGACACAGGGAGAGAAAGCTGAGGGCAGGTGTGCAGAGGGCATGTGCCCACTATGAGCCCAGCTCCTCTGCGAGGCCAAGCTCACCTTGTACTCAGGTGCCCCAGAGTCCAGCAGCTGGAGCTGGCAGTTGAGAAGCTGGTAGTTTCGGTCCAGAGGGTGTGGAACCTCCTCCACTATCTTCTCCTCCTCAGGGGCTGCCTGCAAGGTCTGGGCCAGCTCGATGTCAGCCAGCACCTGATGATGGCCACCAGCAGCTCGTCTGCCCACTTGACCTCTGGGCCTCCCCTCCCCTCTCCCACAAGACTGGTACCACAGCCACCTCACCTGTTTGTCCACTTGTCCACCCCCCACTCCACCTATCTGTCTGGCCATCCCCTCCCCTGTCCTTCAGCCTGCCCATCACAGTCCATCCCTCTGGGCCCTCTCAGCCATCTGTCCCTCATATCCTTTGTCCAGTCTGTCTGTTTGGTGACCCCATCGCTTGCTGCCCACTTGCCAGCCCTCACCAGCAGCATGTCCTTCTTGGCCTGAAGAAACTCGGGGGAGTTGATGGGTGGGGGCCGGCTGCGGCCAAAGTTGTGTGGGATGACAGTGTAGAAGTGGGAGGACAGCTCCTCCAGGCTTTGGCCACCATCTGTGGGGGCTTTCAGGGCCACCTCCAATGCCTCCAAGGCCTCGAAGCCCCGTGCAATCTGCTGCTTGCTCAACTTTCCCAAGGGCATCTTCTTCACATCTGGGGAACAGGGGAGTGGGGAGACTCAGCCCTGAAACCCTGCAGCGCTGCCACCCTGGGGCCCCTGCCAACTTGCCCGTCAAACCTCACCCAGGTTCATGAGGGCCATGGCATTCTTGAACATCTCCTCGCTGAAGATGTTGGTGATGAGCTGCTGTGTGGCTGGGTCCAGGGAGCAGGGTCGCACTTGCTTAGCCACTGTCCTCACTGGGCCTCCATCCACCTGGGGATAGAGGGTACACATGGGCAGGAGTGGCTGGGCAGGGCACCCCCACTTGGAGCAGAACACAGCATTAGACAGAGATTGGCCAGACTGGGGAGGTCTGTGCCTGAGGTTGCAAAGATGGGTGCTGGCAGAGCCCATCTGGCTGGTCCTTCCAACCAGTCCCCTCCATCCTAGGGCCCACATACCCTCCCTGGCCACTTCACCTTCACCACAGCCTCCTGGGCATCGTCTTCTCCCTGCACTTCGATAAGTGTGTACTTGCCGGGGTGGGCCACGAAGTGGTCCCGCTCTGCCCAGTTGTTCTTGGTCTTTTCCTGAAATTTCTTCTCAAAGTCCTTCTTTGCATCTTCTAGCCGTGCGAAATGTTTGATCTTTGACTGGCCTGTCTCTCCCTGCAACCAACAGCCTTCAGGGGTGTGTCCACCACAGTACCCACCATAAACATTTGCTGGCCTCTGTGCGGGGCCAGGCCCTGTGCCGAGTGCCCCTGGACAGTTGGAGGTGAAGGAGGGGACAGTCAGCAACTGTGGCCTTCTGGGGACCCTGGGGAGCATGTGCTGAGCAGGAAGAGGTAGAGAGGAGGCGGGCACAGGTGGTCGGGGCACTCACCACGCGGCCCCAGCGGTTCCAGCAGAAGAGGCGGCTGCCCTCTTGCAGCAGCTGGATGATGTAGAACTTGTTGCTGTTGCTCTTGATGTCAGTCTGGTTCAGGGTGCAGTCGTAGTCTTCATGCACCTGGGCCAGAGTGGAGTGGGGCAGGCTGCTGGGGGTGGCCACTGGCTACACACTGACAGGGGTCTGTCTGATGGGGACAGGAGTCCAACTGCACTGGGGAGTCTTGGGAGGTTTGGGGGGGTCATGGTTCTGTCCTAGGGGATGTCGTCTGAGAGGACATAACTAAACCCTGGAATGGGGGTGGGGTGGGATTCTGGGAGGACACAGCTGTGCCCTGGGTGGGGGAATCTGAGGGGGATATGGCTCTGGCCTGAGAGGTTGGTTTGAGAGGACACAGGCTAGCCTTGAGGAGACTGAGAGAAGTAGAGTCCTTCCTTAAGTGTGGTGGAGGGAGGCCTGCCTAGGGTCTGAAGGCAGACATGACTTACCTGGACCTGATGGAACGGAGCCCTGACCTGACCTTTGGGGTCTTGGGAGAAGATGGCCTTGCTCTGGAACTTACTTGGGGGCCTTGAGCTACATAGCCAGAATTGAGCCCCAAATGGGAGAGGAACAGGTCTGGGTGTATTTGTGCTTATGAGGAAGCAGGCTCCAGGCCTGACTGGGGACTGCAGCTCACCTGGACCCCTGAGTTGTGGCTGAGTGGACATGCAGGGTCCACGCGGATTACGCGCTTCTCCGCAGGTGCAGCTCTGAGGGCCTCAGCGGTGGAGTGGAAGCTGTTCTCCTCCCCTGTTCCTCGCCGCCCCTTCTTCTCAGGGCCCCCAGTCTGCACCGAGGGCTTGCGCTTTGGAGCCATGGCTGTCCTGGGCACAGAGGGGGCCTTCAGGTCTCCATGGCCTCTGCACCTCACCTGGCCTGCACAGCACCAACCTGCCCCACCCTGGATTTGCCCTTTGGTGGTCTCCCACCATTTCTCCCTGCCTACATTGAACTCATTCCCAGCCCCAGACCCAAACCAGCTCTCTATACCCTAGTTACACCCCTTTCTCCAGTCACTAGTGCAAGGTCCACTCTGCCCACTCTGGGCAAGGAAGAGTCTGGCTGCCTATCCTCTCCCACTCTCAGTGTGTCCTGAGGTAATAGGAAAAGTGAAAGGAGAATCTCTTCCTTCCCACTCTGGCTCCTCCCGGTCAAGAATACTGTCTGGGTATGGCCTGCTCCTCCCACTGTCAGCTGGCTGGACCTGGCATGGTTACTGGGCTGACTCAGTGGAGCTATGGGGGAGGGTGGGCCACCGCTCCAGGGCCAGCACTCCTGGGGCCAGATCTATCCCTCCAGAGCTTGGGACTCAGTGGTACATACAGAAGCCCTTTCCAACAGACTCAAAAGCCCTGGGATGCCAGGGTGCCAGCCAGGGTTCCAGATCAGTGGTCTTGAGCTGCCAAAGGGCAGGGGCCATCCCACTCTATCCTGTCCTGCAGAGGGGCTGTGGGCAGGGCTATAGGACACTCACCTAAGAGAAGCAGTGACCTGGGAGAGGTGGCTGCCACTAGGCCTGGTATCAGGACCTCTGTGTGCCTCCCAGGGCAGTTCCAGGTCTGAAGCTCCCTCTAGCAACCCACTGTGAGCCTTAGGTGTGGTTTAGGGAGGGACTTCCCGATAATCGCCAGAGGCCGGTAAAGAGCTGGGGGGGGGGGGGGGGGGGGGG
>NW_007729535.1:50432-61535 GCF_000696425.1 Galeopterus variegatus | reverse complement strand
GGGGGGGGGGGGGGGGCGGGGAGGGGAGAATCCCAGCTATTTGGTCACCAGTAGGCTGAGTCACAGGCTGGTGCTGGCAGAGGCTGATGGCCTGTCCCATGTATGGGTGGACACTCCAGCTGAACACATGTAAGGCTAAGGGGGCTGACGCACCCTTATCGTTTCTCGTCTGGCCTGGGGCATGCGGCACATGTCCACCGGTACGGGGACTGCCTCCTTCTCCTCAGGACTGCCTGAATGTTGTCTAGGACCCCCATGTTGTCTAGCGCCAGGCTGGTTTACCCTTGGCCCAGCACCAGACCGGGAAGTCACTCCGGACCGCGGAACCCCGCATCTCTGGCACCCCCCAGTGGCCAAGGGGAGCAAACACAGAGAAGGCCGTCTAGGTCCAACCCCTCCTTAGAAGTCAGCCAGCAGCAGAGCGCACGCGCCGCAGCCTCTGGCCGGAAGTGCCGGGTAGAAGCTGGCTTCCTACTAGAGCTCGAGAAAGGACCCTATAGGCTCTTTAGGGGCGTGGCCACAGCGTCTATCCTATGAGCGCCTGGGGGCGTGACAGAGCCTGCTGAAGGACCCAATGGAGCGGCGGGAGGCGGGGCCCGCTGGGCAGTGGAAGCCTATCCCGGCCAGGGGACTTGTGGTGCGGCAGGGGTTTAGCTGCCACGTGAGTTCTTTAGCGGCTGGTGCTACGCAGACGGTGGCAGCATGTTGGCAACGGCAGCAACTCATAAGCGGGTCAAGCCGGCCTCAGGGGCCGGGGCTGGTGCAGGAGCCGGCAAGCGGCGGCGAAAGGTGAGCATGGCGCTTCCACGGGCCGCGGTCGGTCCTGCTACTGGGACAACAGTCATTCCAACAGTGGGAACCGTGCCCGGGCCTCTCTCCATCCCTTCGCCCGGGACCCCAGCCGGAGTCAGCTTCGTCCCTCCTGGAAAGCCTGGCGCTTTACTCGGGAGCCACCGACTTTCCCAGTCCTGGGGCTCTCGAGGGACCGGAGGGGCCCTAGGTCAGGCTGGGGTAGTCGGGACGTCAGACCAAAGAAAGGACCATATAATCCCCAGGACGACTCTGCGGGGGACAGGGGCAAGTCCAAAGGTGGCGGCAAGATGAATGAGGAAATCTCCAGCGATTCTGAGAGCGAGAGGTGAGCTGTTCTTTTCCACCTAGTGTAAGAGAAAACAGGCCCACGGTGTCCGGAAGACTCAGTGAATCAGTGCAGAGCTCGGCCTAGAACTCAAGACTCTGGCCCTTGGCTCTCAGATCGTGGCTGTTTCCTCCAATATCTGGCCCTGAGAAGTCTCATCTCCTCTATGGAGTCTGTGTAGGGAGGACCCCAGGGCCAGTGGGAGACCATTGAGACTTCCCTGGTTCATGGCAGGGAGGAAAGCACGGGGACCGGCAGGCGAGGGGAGAGGGATGCAAGAAATGCTCCCTAGTTCTTCATTCTGTTTCCCCCCAATTTCCCATTTACTGGTCCCTCCCCACCCGACTTTTTCTTTGGTGGCTGGCAGGTACCGGCATCCAAACCCTTGACCTTGGTGTTACCAACACCATGCTCTAACCACATGAGCCAGCTCCTCTGCCGACTCTTAGCTTGCCAGGCACCGGCTTCACTGTTGGGAGTACAGAGATGAGCAGGCTGGTGAAGAGAGAATGTGTTGTAGGGGGATATGTGTTCTGGGAACGGAGGAGGGACATTTAAATAGGGCCTGGAGAGATGAGGGTCTCTGGTGGAGAGGTAGGGAAGGCATTCAGGGATCAGAGAAAAGTCTGGGATGTAAGTGTGCCAAAATGGGAGGTGGAAAAGATGGAAGGGCAGGTGGTGGCTGTATCCATATTGTGGAGGGCTTTGAATGCCACCCTCGGTTCTTCAGGTGATGGGGGTGGTTGCCAGGTTTCAAAGGGTTGGGCAAGGTGTCAGGCCTGAGCCTGAGGGATGATGGAGGCTCTCATGCTAGGAGTTCTAGTGCCTTCCTTATGAGTTAGCTTTAGAAATCCTTCTTCTAAGATTGAGTATGTGTTCCCTTACTTGCTCACAGAAAGACTTAATATACTTTTCTTAATCCTAAGGTTATTGTGGGTTGGTGTGTGCCAGGCCCTGTGCTAAGCACTTTTAAATATTTTTACAATGTTGTGTTGTGATGTATTAAATACAAAAAAGTGATAAATTGGTGAACCTCTGTGCACCTACCATTTCGATTATGAACTAGAACATTTGCAGAAACTTTGAAGCCCCTACTGTCATTCCTGACTCAAATTAATAATTTCTTTGGTTTTCTTTATTTCTTCATCTTCTTCAAATTAAAAAAAAAAGTTTTCATTCAGGTGTAATTTACATACAGTAACTCACCTTTTTCAGTGTGCAGTTCTGTGAGTTTTGACAAATGCACACAGTCATGTAACTACCACCACCATGAAGATATAAAAGGGTTTCATCACCCTCCAAAATTACCCCCTGCTCCTTACAGTCAGCCCCTCCCCCTCTCCCAGTCCCTGCTAACCACTGTGCCTAGAGTCCTGCCTTTTTCAGAATGCTGTATGCATGGAATTATACAGTGTTTGCTTCCCTTGCTTTTATTTAGAGTTCTGCTTCCTATGTGTAAATCCTTTCACAGGAGATTGATTAGTTTGGGTAAACTTAAGTTGAAGTGTTAACCTTGGTTGTGTAAGGGAGGGGCAGCATCAGCCCTATTGGCCAAAGGCTTGCCTGGCATGGGGCACTCGATGCTCTCTGAGGAATGGTCTGGCCTTGGCTTTCCTGAGAGTTTTCAAGGTCCCTTCTGGGAAAGTTGTGGGCAAGGTTATGGGTGAGTCCTGGAAAACACAGTTGGAGCAACTGGCAGAGACTAGGTATCTGCAGGCCCATGATGCGAGTGAGTGGGCTGCCCTGGATTTTCTGCTTCTGAGTTCCCATGACCCACCTTCCCCTCCTGGGTGTAGGCCAAAGCAGGACCTATCTTTGAGTAAAGGGAGTGCCCTCAGCTGGTCCCAAGACTGGGGAACGGAGGGGAAAGCAGGAATTTCATCAGCACAAGGTCAATGCAAAACCAGTTAAGATTCACCTGGAAACTTATCTTCAGGATAAAGGATGGTGCCGTGACAATGAGTCTAGGGTTATGACAGTCCAGACATGTCTGCCTCTTGGGTCCTTGGATCTGACCCAGACTGGCTGACCCCATGTCTAGGGGTGGTTGTTTTTCTGGGATCTGCCTTTTCTGTCTCTGTGTTGGGTCTCCTGTTTCTGGTATCCCATCTTAGTTTACCCTCTTGTTTGGGGAGCAGATCCTCTATCCTTCTTAAAAAAGGACAAAGGGCCAATTTTGTGGCACCTTGTACATTTGACAGTATCTTCATTTGTCATTGATGCTTCAACTGGGCATGGCATTCCAGAGGCTAGCATTTTCCTTCAGAGTTTTGTGTGTGAGGCTCCTTTGTCTTCTTGTTTTCAGTGTTGCTGTTGAGATATCTGAAGCCATTTTGATTTCTGACCCTTTATGCATGGCCTGATTTTTCTCGAAAGCATGTAGAACCTTCTCTTTCCCCTAGAGTAGAGAGATTTCATAGTGATCTCTTTGAGGTTTGGATATTTTCACCCTTATGCTGGGCACTGGGTGGGGCCTTTTAGTTTGGTAAGTCATATCCTTTAGTTTTCTGCACATGAAATCATTGGCCATGAGGGCTGGCAGGGATGGGGAAGGTTGAGTGGCAGGGAAAGCATCAAGGAGGCACAGGCCTAGGAGGAGTGGGGTGAGCCCCCTTCCTTGACTTCTCCTGCCTGCAGCCTAGCTCCAAGGAAGACTGAGGAGGAGGAGGAGGAGCTGGAGGAGACTGCACAGGAGAAGAAACTGCGCTTGGCCAAGCTCTACCTTGAGCAGCTCAGGCAGCAAGGTGAGCCAGTGGGCAGGCCAGGTGAGGGGCAGGGCCTGTGCCTAAGCCTGCATGCTGCCTGCTGCCTGCTGTGCAGCCCGAGCCACCTGATAGGTGACTGACATAGGTACTCAGCGGGCTGCCAGGTCTGCTGGTGCTGGCCGCCCTGTGGGGGTGGCCAGGAGCTCTGATGGGCCTCCTGGGGCAGGCCAGACCTGCAAGGGGCTTTAGACTGATCGGATAAGTAAAGGCAGGAGGAGACTATCAAACCATCCCTACCTTCTGCTGAGGAAGCCTGAAATTCCCTCAGGGCTCAGCTCTGAGGCTTGGGGTGGGGATGAATTGGGAAGGGAAAAGTAGGATCTCAGCTTTGGTTTACTTGGTCTATTCTGTCCTGCACAGAGGAGGAGAAGGCTGAGGCCCGTGCATTTGAGGAGGACCAGGTGGCAGGACGCCTGAAGGAGGATGTGGTGAGTGTGGAGGGAGGGTTGGGGTGGGAAGGGGTTGGTCTGGTCCTGCTTACAGGACCTCACTCCTCTCCTCTCCATGCAGCTCGAGCAGAGGGGCAGATTGCAGAAGTCGGTGGCAAAGGAGGTGAGAGGGCGTAGCACTTTGGTGTAAGGTTGGAGGGAATTGGAGGCCCCACATGGGTTGGAAGGCAGATGGTCCAGTGGGAGTTCAGGCTGTGAGGGGTCTTTGCTCTAGAACATAGTGGACACTTGGGCAGATAGGGTCAGGTAAAGGTCTGGTCCTTACAGCCTTGGGTCTTGTTTTCCTTCTCTCCAGGGTGGGTTGGGAAGGATGGCATTGGAGGTGGGGGTAGGGGGCGGGTGCCTTCATGCCCCTAGCTGCAGTGACCCAGTCCCCTTTTTGCCCAGATTCAGGCCCCAGCCCCAGGTGACATTCGAATTTTACGGGGCCACCAGCTCTCCATCACATGTTTGGTCATCACCCCTGATGACTTGGCCGTCTTCTCTGCTGCCAAAGACTGCACCATCATTAAGTGTGAGTGAGTGCCTGAGTGTGGCCCCCAGGGGACATCCAGGAGGGCTGGTATGGGAAGAGGGAGTGGCCACAGCAAACTGATCCCTGACAGGGGAAGCCTCTGGAGTCAGGTTTGCTCTCACAGAGGTGCTTTCTGGGTGATAGTGGAAGCTTCTGCCCAACAGGGGGGCTTATGAGCTCCTTGTCCCTGGAGATGACTGAGCAAAGTCAGGGTGATGATAACGAAGGTGGGTGGTTGGACAAGAAGACATTTGCGGAAACCTTCACTGGCTGAGCACTGTCCCCATTCACCCATGGTGTTTTGTTTGTTTGTTTTTGGTTTTGTGGCTGGCCAGTATGGGGTTCTTAACCCTTGACCTTGGTGTTATAACACCATGCTCTAATCAGCTGAGCTAACTGACCAGCCCTGTTAGTAACAGTAAGAACTCACACCATCAGTCTCAAGCACTTTTTCATCTCTTCTCTTCTTTGGACTTTATGGCTGCCCTTTGGGACTATTGTCCCCAGTTAACAGATGGGGAAACTGAGGTGACTTGTCCAGAGGCTCACAGTGGCTGAACCAGGTCCTCTGACCCAAGTCCAGGACTTTTTCCATGCTGCCCCTTGAAGGGGGTTGCCAGCCAGCCCTATCCCCCCACCCCAGTGGCATCTGTCCTTCCCCGGTGGCAGGGAGCGTGGAGAGTGGACGGAAGCTGCATGTGATTCCTCGAGTCAAGAAGGGTGCCGAGGGGCAGCCCCCTGGTCACAGCAGCCATGTCCTCTGCATGGCGATCTCCTCTGACGGCAAGTAC
This sequence comes from Galeopterus variegatus, assembly GCF_000696425.1. NCBI lineage: Eukaryota > Metazoa > Chordata > Mammalia > Dermoptera > Cynocephalidae > Galeopterus > Galeopterus variegatus. The sequence continues at coordinate 55,878 of NW_007729535.1, read as the reverse complement.
CTGGTAAGGCCATGTTGGCTGTGGGGGCAGATGGGAAGTCTGGGTGTACAGTGGGCACCTGTGGCCATTGTCCTTATCCCCACAGGCCTCGGGTGACCGCAGCAAGCTCATTCTCATTTGGGAGGCTCAGAGCTGCCGGCATCTGTACACCTTCACTGGACACCGGGACGCTGTGTCGGTGAGGAGCTAGGCCTTCCTTGGTAGATATTTAGCGAGTTCCTGCTGAGTGGGCCAAGCTTGGTCATGGGCCCTGAGGAGCTAGGCCTTCCTTGGTAGATATTTAGCGAGTTCCTGCTGAGTGGGCCAAGCTTGGTTTCCTGGGTTCCTGTCCTGCACTCTGGGGTAGTGAGTGTTGCTGTAAAGGACATAAATGGGCTGAAGGATGGGGAGGAGACTGGATTGAGCTTGCACAGGGGTCAGGGAGGGCCTTGAGAAGTCTGCATCTGCTCAAGGGAGGGCGGGCATGCTCCTGACAGGACCACATAGAAAGGCTCCACAGAGTGTTCTCTGGAGGAGCTGGCTCCCTGTGCCACATGACTTGCTTTTCAGGAAATTCTCTCTGGGCCTGACCTCTGTCTTGCCTCCTGTAGTCTACGTCCCCTTTTGCCCTCTCTCCTTGCACCCTTAGGGGCTGGCATTCCGCAGAGGCACGCACCAGCTCTACAGCACATCCTATGACCGCTCTGTGAAGGTGTGGAATGTGTCAGAGAACTCCTATGTGGAGACGCTGTGAGTGCATGGGGAGAGGGTGTGTGGATGTGCGTGCACAAGTTCCTGTGTGATGTCTGTCCTACTCTGTCTTGCCTTCCAGCTTCGGGCACCAGGATGCTGTGGCTGCACTGGATGCCCTGAGCCGGGAGTGCTGTGTGACAGCTGGGGGCCGGGATGGGACTGTGCGTGTGTGGAAGATCCCTGAGGAGTCCCAGCTTGTCTTCTATGGCCACCAGTAAGGCTACCTGCCATGCCAGGTGGGTGTTACATGGGCTGGGGGCCGTTGGGCCATGTGGCTCACAGCCCCTTTCTCCAGGGGCTCCATCGACTGCGTCCATCTCATCAACGAGGAGCACATGGTGTCGGGTGCAGATGATGGGTAAGAGCTGCCTTTTCGATGTCTCCGACTGCTGCTACTGCTTCTGAGCACTTGCTGCCTTCCAGGCCCTGAATTTGCCTCATGGAGCTCTCCCCAGTGGGGGAGCTATTGTAACCACCTTTGACAGATGAGTACACTGAGGCTGAGTGTTCAGATGACCTTGTCCATTTGTCCGCATTGCACGGCTGGTGTGTGCACTTGATCGCTCTGCCATGTGCCTTTTTCTCCACCCCCCCTGGCCCCGTCACTGGCTGTACTCCCTGTCTGTAGCTCCGTGGCCTTGTGGGGCCTCTCCAAGAAGCGGCCTCTTGCCCTGCAGCGTGAAGCTCATGGGCTACGGGGGGAGCCGGGCCTGGAGCAGCCCTTCTGGGTGTCGTCAGTGGCAGCCCTACTCAACACAGACGTCGTGGCCACAGGTGGGTATCCTGTGAGGCGGCAGAGGTGGGGGTGGCCACAGGGTGGGCTGGTGCTGGGGTTGCTCACTGTCTCCCTGTCCCCCTAGGCTCCCACAGCTCCAGTGTGCGGCTTTGGCAGTGTGGGGAGGGCTTCCGGCGGCTTGACCTTCTCTGTGACATCCCCCTGGTGAGTGGAGCTTGAATGCTTAGCCTGTCTTTGCCACACTCCTGAGGCCCCAGAGCTCATGGCCCCTGGAATTAGCTCTGTAACATCTTTCTTCCTGACAGAAGTGCGCCTCCTCAGGGTGGAACCAGCTCCTAGCACAGGGCCTGGCAGGAACCCTCTCTCCTCCTTCCTCTCCCTTCTTCCCACATATCCCCTCCTCCGTTCTCCTCCCTGTCCTAGACCCTGCCCTGGGTGCTGGGGTAACCAGGTAACCAGGTAACCAGGTGGCAGTAGGCAGAGCAGAGATTTTACCCAGGCCTAGTAAGGCCAAGCCCTTGACTGATGTTGGGGACTGTGGTGGATAGTTGTTGTGTTTTCTGTGTTTTCCCTCTCTCTCCTCAGGTGGGTTTTATCAACAGCCTCAAGTTCTCCAGTGCTGGGGACTTCCTGGTGGCTGGGGTGGGGCAGGAACACAGGTAAGCAGTGCCCCTCAAGGGATGAGGGTGAGGGGCAAGGTGTGCTGACAGGGCACCTGAGTGAGAATGGGGTTGGAGACTGGGAGTGGGGCTGGGCCAGGTCTTAACTTCTTCTATTGTCCCTGGCAGGCTTGGCCGATGGTGGCGGATCAAAGAGGCTCGGAACTCTGTCTGCATCATTCCACTCCGCAGGGTCCCCATACCCCCAGCGGCTGGCTCCTGACACTCATCTTCCTTATTTAAGTCCTTCCCAGGCCGGGGTCCACACTCTTTGTATTAAAAGCCTCCCCTTTTGGACCTTGTCTCTTGCAGCTTCATGGGGGTGGGGGTGTGGCAGGGATTGTGGTTTGGAAGAGGACTGGGGAGGGACAGAACTCCAACAGTCTCTCAGCTCTGCCCCTCTGCTAGCCTGAGTACTTTACCCATTCCCAAAGAACTTGGGATGGAGACCTCAGCTGCCTCCTGTCTCCTGTCCCTGAGTAGCATGCATGATGAGCTCATTGGGCTAGCTCACCCACATCCTTTGGGCCGATAGGGGTCAGAAGCTGTTTACCCCTCAGCTCAGAAGCCATGGCTTTCCAATTGTGTTTAAGGGCTGGTGCTGGGGTCAGAGCTGAACTGAAGACAGCCAAGCCTGCAAATCAGGCTGCACTGAGTTCCCCACCCAGGCCAGGTCAGGGCTGGAGGGGACAGACTGCTCCTGAAGTGGAGGGGTGGGACTCTGCACTGGTGGGCTTACTGCCTGGGGACAAGGGTCAGAGTTGGGAAGAGCTCTGCCCTTGGTTTGAAAGACAGAGCCAGGCTGCATCACCTGTTACAAGAAGGACCTGCTAGGCAAATGTTTCAAAGGAATGTTTACTTTCCCTGATGTTACCAACTGGGTAATTCACTCCTGCTATTGGGTGAACCGACAAGGGCTGGAGATAAAGTACAGTGAAGACCCCTCCTCTCTGGCAAAATAAGATGGGGGTATTAAGGGAAAGCGCATAGCCCACTGGGCCCAGCAGCTGAGCCTATGAAGGGGTAATGTGGTCTCACAAGGCTCCACTCCTGCTCCCATGCTCATGAGGCCTCCCCCTCAACTGACCTGTGCCTGTGGTTGTCCTCCTGGGGCCAGGAGGTCAGGTTCAGATTGAGCCCCTGAGAATCCTGTTATGGATCACAAGATGTTGGTAGAATTTACTCACTCAAATGTCCTGCCTCAAATTGAGCTCAGCAATAGCATAACCATACCTCCTGGATAACACTGCAGGCAACACGGAAAAGTCCCTGAGCGTGTGAACCCTTTCCTATCGTTACATTCCAGAGAGAAAAAGTTTGAAAAGGGACACCCTTGGAATTGAAAGTGAAAATACTTAATTCTAATCTGTTCAGCTGTGCTCTGTGAGGCTTCTTTACTATAGTTTTTTTTTTTTTTTTTTTTAAAGATGACCAGTAAGGGGATCTTAACCCTTGACTTGGTGTCAGCACCACGCTGTCCCAGGAAAGGCTGTTTTAAATTCAGAAGTTCTTGAGCACAGAAAAGTCTTAGAAAAAGAGTGTCCATATTAGCAGTAGAAGAGTATGAGGAAATGCAAGTAAACCTGGAACTGGAGAAGGACCTTTGAAAGAAAGCAGAGTCATTTGCACAAGAGATGCTCATTGAACAAAACAAGCTAAAGAGACAAAGCCACCTTCTGCTACAGAACTCTGTCCCTGATCCGCTGGGTCACCTGAAAGCTTTAGATGAACACGCAAAGCTCATCCAGCTCCTTGAAGAAGAGAGAATTCAGCATCAGCAAAAGGTCAAAGAATTAGAAGAGTGACTAGAAATGAAATATTCCACAAAGAGATACACAACCTCGAACAGCAACAGGAGCTTCTAGAAGAAGGTAAAAAAGAATTGGAATTAAAATATCAGAATTCTGAGAAGTCCAGAAATTTAAAGCACTCCAGTAAAAGCATTGAGTAGGCTACTATATCTTATTATTAACCTGTGAATCTGTCATGCCCAGTACAAAACCTAGCATATAGTTAATCCAGAACATTTACTGAATGCTGTAGAAAAATACCAAGATTTGTTTTAAAATTCCTTCATTTCTAAGTATTGCAATTCAGTAGAACACACTGTAATCAAATGATTCACAAATATTTATACTTCTTTTTCGGACTTGTTTAGAACCTTTGTGAGCATCACATATAGAATTAAGATACAGAGATATTATTAGCATGGGAAGACTGAAAATTACAGTATATTTTGGGACTTCGGAGATGAGTGTTCCTTTGAGAGTGCATTTTTAAAAAGAATCAAACCCCTTTTTATACTACCCTCAAAAACAAAAAATAAAAAATAAAACAAAAACCACAAAGAACGAAGCAGGCAACTCCATATAGATTACAAGGAGGAGTTATTATTATTATTATTATTATTGTTGATGGATGAATTACTTACAGGAAATGGATTGGATGGAGTATCAATCTGGGTGCTATGCAGCTGCTTCACCTGCAACCCCAGAAGGGAGAAGTTGAAGCTTATAAGGGACTTAGGGACAAAAGTGGAGCTGTGCCAAAGAGAAAGGCTGTGGAAGTGGAAGATTTCCAGGCACCTTGCAGCCACCTCTTGTTGCTTTGCGTTGCTTCACCCCCACGGATTTGTCACTCCACTTCCCCTGGGTGACGGAGATGAAAGGATTACTCAAAGCCCATCTCTTCTGAGCAGTGAGAGGCCCCAAAGTGGTTAATCTCCCTTTGGGATGCTCAAGCGAGAGCCATCCCTTCCTTGGGAAATTAATGCTGAATTGGGGTTCTCTCCCTGCATTTATTTTCCAGACCAGGAAGTTACAGGAAGAGAACAAAGGTGGGGTTATAGTTTAACAGTATAGGCTGGTAACTTTCAGTGAAACAAGCCAGATGACATTCCAGTAAGGCAAGTAAGTGGTCCTATCAACAACAGTTTGATCTAAGCAAACATTCCTTCCTATAGCAATTCTCAGTATTTTTACATAACAATCAGTAACTAGTCTGTCTTTGAGCCAGCAACCTGCTGTGCCACAATCCTTATCTTGCAACAGAGACAACAGTTCTCTTCCTGCATTTATTTTCCAGACCAGGAAGTTACAGGAAGAGAACAAAGGTGGGGTTATAGTTTAACAATATGGTCTGGTAACTTTCAGTGAAACAAGCCAGATGACATTCCAGTAAGGCAAGTAAGTGGTCCTATCAACAACAGTTTGATCTAAGCAAACATTCCTTCCTATAGCAATTCTCAGTATTTTTACATAACAATCAGTAACTAGTCTGTCTTTGAGCGGGCAAGCTGCTGTTCCACAATTCTTATCTT
>NW_007729535.1:37308-49882 GCF_000696425.1 Galeopterus variegatus | reverse complement strand
GCAAGGCTTTGGAAAACCAGGCCCTGTGAAGTACATATGCTTTATAGTATATTCCACAACCTCTTGCTTATCCTTGGGGTTGCTAGAGTCACTCACCTTATCTTACACAAGAATAGCATTCTGTTCCTTTCCCTCCCTCTGTTGCTAAGCAACTTGTGCAGTGGAAAGATGGTAACTATTGAAGCCAGAGCTCTAAGGCCACAGGATGGAGTGGGTTCTGACCAGCATTTCCACAGTCTGTGTCCCAAAACCCAAGAGGCCCACCAATCTTCCGTGAGGGCCATACGGCCAGTTATCAGAAGGTGATAGTATTTAAGATTCCTAAAGGGTCCTTAGTGTGAGAGGTCAGCAGCCCAACCCAGAGTTCCCATTCAGTTCTGTTAAAGTAAATGAATCCATGGCATCCTTCCATGGCATCCCTTCTGAACTGGACAATCTATACACCCAGCAGTCTGATCAGTTGTGAGGTTCAGCACAGGTGGCAGCCCAGGACTAAAAGGCACTTCCCAATGTTGCAGGCAGGAACCTGAAAATGAGGAAGCTAAGGGCAATAAAACGAATGTTTTAAAGGCATTAAACAAAGTAAGTCTTCATCTGATAATAATGTAGTTGCCGTTTGATCACCATTGGCTAACACCACCCCTGGTTTGGGCATTTTCCTGGATGGGCAACACTATACATTTTGGCCTTTGATGTTATCAGTAGGTACAACATATCATAGGTAGCCTCTGTTGGAACCCATAGCAGTAAGCTAACTTCTATTCCTTTCTTTATGAATCTTGGGAAGGCTATAGTGGTCAAGGTAGGGCCCCCATTTAAATAAAAAGGGAGATCGAATGTGATGCCAGAGGTAAGGCCATCCCCCCACAGAATGAGAATACCAAGTCACCTGTGGGGGGGGATACCACTTTAGTTTCCAGTCTATTAAAATGTTACCAGGTGAGAAGTTTTGTGGCAAATGCAGAACAAGTCCCTTGTTCCGCCAGATGTACTTGTACTTGTACATTGACATCTCTGGTTATTGGTGTGCATTCTGCAAGCCTGTCATAAGCAGGCATGTACCTCACAGTGGGGGCAGGCTTTATGGGTCTGATGGCTTCAGTCAGTTTGGGGACCATCCCTTCAAGGTTGACTCTGGTGAAAAGGTTTTCAGTGTGTCTTTGATCATGCCATTCATCTGTTCAATGAGGCTGGTGGTGGTAGGGTTATAAGACAGATGAAAAGTCCATAATATGTTGTACGTCATGTCCTGTACATCATGTCCAGTGAAATGAGTTCTTTGATTACTGTCTATTTGAGCTGGTGCCCATACATGTTTTCTAACTTGCTGAGTCCCTTTATTGTAGCAGCTTGATTTGCCCTTTTATAGGCAAATGCCTGAACAAGTCCAATGGCAGTGTCCGCACAAGTCAGAATGTATTGTGTCCCTCTAATACCAGTAGTGGACCAATGTAGTCTTTCTGCAATTGAGTGACAGAGTGTGTAGAACACCCAGTATATCTTCGTATGTGTCTTAAGGGACATCATCTCAAGTGACATAGTGGACGATCCTTGTCTGCAGCCTGAAGATCTGAATATTTTATGAGCAGATGCAGTACCTTCACTATCTCCCATGTTGTTTGTGGGCCCCGATGGCCAGACTTATGATGAACCCAGTCCGTCATGATGGAGGGTGTTAGAAAGTTCTCTAGCAAAACAGCTCAGGCTCCAGCTAAGGTATCAGCTTCATGATTGCCCAGCAAGGCGGTTTATGGAGTTTGGATGTATTGTCCTCCCAGAACTCGTGGGAATCTGATCCCCAGTGTGACAGTTTGTCATGTGGGTGAATGCCTCATGAATGGATTAATGCTCTCCCTAGGCAGAGGGTATAATAAGTGAGTTCTCGCTCTATTAGTTCCCATGAGAGCTGGTTGTTTAAAAGACCCTGGCACCTCCACTCTCTCTCTTGCTTCCTCTTGCCATGTGATGTGCTGGCACCTGCTGCTGGCTGCCGTGTTCCACCATGAGTAGAAGCAGCCTGAGCCCTGCACCAGATGCAGCTGTCTCAGAATCATGAGCCAAATAAACCTCTGTTCTTTATAAATTACCCAGTCTCAGGTAATTCTGTTATAGGAACACAAAATGGACTAATACAGTGGTTGAGGAGTGAGTTGACACATGCCATACAGACTCCTGGGCTGTTGGCTGGGTGCAGACTTCCCATATGTCTCTCCACAATTTGGCACCCTGCAGTGGCTTACTGAATATTGTCCAGTTCTCTTGGTGACACTGTGGCATCCAAGTAGTCAGGCATTTCTAAATAGCCCAGCCGTTCATAGCTATGTTGAGCAACATTGGTTTGTGGGTCAATATATCCATACTGCTCATAGTTTAGCCCACTGGCTGGTCTGTTTAGTTTCCCCCTCAAACCAGATAATGTCAGAGTCCAACTGGATGGCAGAGGAATGCCAGGTGAGTGCATTTCCCCAGCTGCTACCATCTGTGTGCCAGGAATCCTGGAGAGAAGTGTCTACACCTTTTCTCACTTGTGGGAGAGTTGGAGCAATGCCTACTAGTGTTGGAGTGGGGTCCAGATTCATGTATGTAACTGGTCCCAACAGCATACCATCTGTGTGCCAGGAATCCTGGAGAGAAGTGTCTACACCTTTTCTCACTTGTGGGAGAGCTGGAGCAATGCCTACTAGTGTTGGAGTGGGGTCCAGATTCATGTATGTAACTGGTCCCAACAGCACGTGTAGTTCTTGTGACAACGGACTAGTGTTGTAAGAGCTCTGTTGTCGTAAGTAGACATGCCATTTCTGTAATGTGCTTACCTGAGCACAGGTGCTCTTCGGCTTCAAAAACGTGTCCTTAATCCATCTACTTACTTGCAAGGGGGTGTACACTTCCACCAGCAAGTCGGTTGTCAAGCCTTCCATCTGCTGCAATGCCACATAGGTGGCCAGGAGCTGTTTTTCAATAGGCTGTACCTGGTTTCTTCACCTTTTCATAATTGTGACCAGAATCCTAATAGGATGCATTTCCCATTCTGCTTCTGCCACAGGCCCCAACCAAATCCCTCTAGATAGACACTAGCATCCAATTCATATCTTACATCTGTCATCAACACTCCTAAGGCCTGTGCTTGTTTGACAACCAATTTAGCTTTATCAAATGCCTCTTACTGGGGAGTATTCCAATCCCATCTAGCTCCCTACTTCACTGTAGAATAGAGGGGTCTCAAGAATTGTGCTAAGTGAAGGATAAATGGACGCCAGTAGCCTAATAACCCTACAAAAGTTTGTTAAGTCCTTCACAGTTTTAGGTATGGAAAAAGCCTGTATTTTATCAATCACAGCCTACAGCATAACTTTGTCTTACCAGACAAGATAAGTCCTTGGAATTTTACCAACTGCCTAGGCCCTTGTATCTAGTTGACATGCACCTCCCATCGCCAGGTCTTCAAGTGTGCTTGTAGAGTCACTACTGCTTGGGATAGAGAAGGCAAGTCATCACTGGTTAACACGACATCATCAACATAGTGATACATTCTTAGAGACACATCCATTATCCATTTTTCTTTACCTAATTGACTTATTCTTAACAATTATATTTGAATTTCTCATAGAAAATGAAGTTAGCCATCTAAGATATGTGTACAGCTCTGGGGGAGGCCCAGCAGCCAGTCCTCACAGCTTTAGCTCAGTAACAAATCCAGCATGTAACAAGAATATCACAGAAGCAGCAATTTAAAATTAGTTTTATCTATCAAAGATTACTAGAGTCACGTGAACTTAGGAAGCTTTTAGTCATATTTACTTAATAAATGATGCATGCTCATTTATAATCCAATTTGGTACCATGTAGTCAATATATAAACACAGGTATAGACATCAACATACACATAGGCATGACATACAGCTTACATATGTGTACATGTATGCAGAAAAACACAGAAGCAAATAAAGATCTTATAGCTTTAAAGGAAGGTAGCAAATTTACATCTCAAATCACAGAGAAAGTATGCAATTCTTTCTAAGAAGGAGTTTGGGTGTGTCAGAGAAGACACAGAGGAAGATTAAAAATGAATGCCAAGACAAAACAAAATTATAAAAATTCACCATAAGACTCTACAAAGGCTGAACCTATTAACTTTTAGGGACTTAAGAGTAAGGCAGCAGATCCTCAAAAATAGGTCATTGTTGCCATGGCTACATTTCTCTTGGGGCTCCAAAGTCACCAGAAGCCCGTGGTGTGAATACCAGCAGCAAAAGCAGATAAAGGGAGTACATATTCCCATGGGAGAAGCAAAATCCACAGAGAGAAATAGTGAGGATTAAAAGAAAATATACTCAAACAAACCCAAAAAGGTGCAAAGAAGCCCTCTTAGGATCCAGGGCCACCCCACTGAAGACAGCTAGGTTTAGCCAAAGCAACAGTAATTCCCATCTCTAAAGGATTGTCTCCCTCACTGGAGAGAATCAAACCCAGGTGCCTGTTTCTTTAGCCAACTAAGGCCTGGCACCTGAGTGAAAGTTCAGACTATTAACTATTTAATTACCAGTTGAGAATGTCCTTTCACAAATCTTAGAGGATCCAAAGCAGGAAGCTGGAGTTTTTAAAGGAAGACAGTTGATTTGAACATAGACTGCCCAGGTTGAGGAGCCTAATGGCACCAGCACCTGCATCTGCAATCGCAGCAGAGGCTATGCTTCACCCCTCTTGCCTGGTTTGCCATTCTTTCTCTGTGCTGAACTTACATGCACAGAGCAGAGGCCAGACCACTGCTGCAATAGCCTGCTCACTTTCCCTCCTTCACCACTTTCAATTACTTCAGTTAGGATATCTAGCAATCCCTTAGGAGTTTGGGGGGCATCCCCCTACTCATGCACAAGTCCACAGCATTCAATAAACCTAGCTAGCCCCCCACCACAGCCCCCCACGGTCAGCCTGGGCTGCCCCCCAGAAACAATGGAAACTACTGGGCTTCCTTCCAGAGACAACAGACCTAGCCAGGTCTCCCACATGGAAGTCACTGGACATCCTGGGCTTTCCCCCGGGGATGGTCCTTTTACCCATGCCTGTGTTGTTCTTTGACCTCCTGGCTGACTTGTCAACTGTCTAAGTGTGAGCTAACAGTATGGTGCTCAGTAAACTGAGAAGGTATCCTGAGACCAAATAATGAAGCAGTTTGACAAGGAGTTTATTATTATTATTATTGACAGGTGAGTTACTTACTGAACAGACTGGGTGGAGTATCAATCTGGGTGCTGTGCAGCTGCTTTCCCTGCAACACTTGGGGAGAGAAGTTGACACTTATAAGGGACTTAGAGACAAAAGTGGAGCTGCGCCAAAGAGAGAAAGGTTGTGGAAGTGGAAGATTCCCAGGCACCTTGCAGCCACCTCTTGCTTGTCCTTGGGGTTGCTAGAGTCACTCACCTTATCTTACACAAGCATAGAATTCTGTTTCTTTCCCTTCCTCTGTTGCTAAGCAACTTGTGCAGGGGAATGTTGTAACTGTTGATGTCAGCGCTCTAAGGCCACTGGATGGAGTGAGTTCTGATCAGCATTCTTAAAATTTGGTAATAGAAACTGAAGTAAATAGGCCTTTAGTGTGAGGATTTACATTAATCTTCTAGGATTTGGGCTGTGTTTAATATCCATCACTCCTAAATATCTTTTTATGTCCCTTGGTCATCCCTTCCTCTGAACTCTCCTGAAGCCCCACCCCATCTCTAGGAAACTGCTGATCTCTCTGTCAGTATAGATTAGTTTGTATTTTCTGGAATTTTACGTAAATAAAATTAAGGAGGACATATTCTTTTTGTCTGGATTCTTTCAAACAGTATTCTTATTTTGGGATTAATTCATGTTAATGCATGAATCGATAGTTCACTCATTTTTATTTCTGAATAGTATCCCATTGAATGGGTGTGCCATATTTTGTTTATCCATTCACATTTGAGTTGTTTCAAGGTTTTGGCTTTTACAAATAAAGCTGCTATGAACATTAGTGTACAACTCTTTATGTATAAATATGCTCCCGTTTCACTTGGGCAAATACTTAGAAATGGAATAGTAGAGTCACATGGTAGGTATATGTGAAATCCTTTAAGAACTGTCAAATTTTATTTACAGTGGTTCTGCCATTTTTTATTTTCATGTGCAGTGTATAAGAGTTCAAGTTGCTCCACATCCTTACAACCCTTTTTAATTGTAGGAATTTTAATATGTGTCATGATATTCCATTGTTGTTTCAATCTGCATTTCCCTGATTACTAAGGATTTTGAGTATCTTTACATATGCTTATATGCCATCTGTATTATTTTCTTTGGTTCCCCTTTCCTGAGCAGTTGCCTGGAAACTCTACAGACAGTAAACTGTGACAATACAGGGTTCATCTTATTTATTTCCTATCTCTTGGGGATTACTGTCCTTCACTGCCTGATTTCCAGTGTCTTGAAAACCATTGTTTTCTATATTTTGTCTAGCATTTAGTTGTTTCAGGTGGGAGAGTAAATCTAGTCATTGTTAGGTGAGCTTGGTTGGAAGTGGAAGTTCCATTCTTAAATTTTTTTAAAGTTAAGTACTTGTTTTACTTTTAACCTTCCTGTATTATTATATTTAAAATGAATTTCTGGGGCCGGCCCGGTGGCGCACTGCTACAGTGTGCCGCTTGGGAGCGCGGCGGTGCTCCCGCTGAGGGTTTGGATCCCACATACAGACTGGCCGCTCACTGGCTGAGCGAGGTGTGGGCGCAACACCGAGGGTTGTGATCCCGTTGCTGGTCCCGGTCCGGTACGGGCGCGACACTGAGGGTTGCGATCCGTTGCCAGTCACAAAAAAAGACAAAAAGGAAAAAAAAAAAAAAGAATTTCTTATAGAAAGCATATAGTTTGTCTTTTTAAAAAAAGCAATCTGATAATACCTGTCTTTTTTTTTTTTTCCTTTTTTTTTTTTGTGTCCGGCAATGGATCACAACCCTCAGTGTCGCGCCCGTACCGAACCGGGACTGGCAACAGGATCGCAACCCTCGGTGTTGCTCCCACACCTCGCTCAGCCAGTGAGCGGGAACCGGTCTGTATGTGGGATCCGAACCCTTGGCGGGAGCGCCACCACGCTCCCAAGTGGCGCACTGTAGCAGTGCGCCACCGGGCCAGCCCATAATAATACCTGTCTTTTAATTGGCATATTTAGACTGCTTACATTTAATGTAATTATTGATATATTATTTGATTTGTCTACATTTTATTATTAATTTCTTGTGAGTTCTGTTATTTTTTCCCCTCTGATCCCTGTTCCTTTTTTTTTTTTTTGGTGGCTGGCTGGCTGACATAGGGATCAAACCCTGGACTTTGGTGTTATCAGCACCATACTCTAACCAAATAACTAACTGGCCAGTCCCCCTGTTCCTCATTCTTGATTTCTTTTTGGTTATTTGAATATGTTCTAGTGTTCCATTTTAATTTGTCTTTTGGATTTTTGGATGTGTCTTAGGTTTTCTTTCTCTCTCTCTATATATGTAACTTTTTACAGTCTACTTAGAATTAATATTTTAGGGCTGGCCCTGTGGCGCACTCGGCAGAGTGTGGCGCTTGGGAGCGCAGCGGTGCTCCGGCCGCAGGTTCGGATCCTATATAGGTATGCCGGTGCGCTCACTGGCTGAGCGTGGTGCGGGCGACACCAAGCCAAGGGTTGCGATCCTCTTACAGTCACGAAAAAGAAAAAAAAAAAAAGAATTAATATTTTACCACTTTGAGTAAAACGAAGAAACTTTGCAACCTTATAAGTCCCTGTACTTTTCCCCTTTTATGTAATAGTTGCCATGTGTATTCCATTTTCATACTTCGAAAGTGGCATCAGATAATGCCACAATAACAAATCAGACATATTTTAAAGAACTAAGAGGGGAGTTGCCCAGCAGGTTCTTGCCCCATTAATTCCTGTCCAGGAGCTTCTCTCAACATGCTGGCCAGTGAGTCATTCCTGCCACACTTTTTCTTCCTCAGCTTTTTCTCTTCCCTTTCACTCAGTTTGCTGGGAGCATGAAAAGTGAAGACCTGGGGATACCCCAAACTCCTTCTGCTTCTGCCCATCACAACTGCCACTACCCCATGGGCCTCACCATCTCTTCTTTTCTCCTGCCTCTTTGGCAAGAAGTAGATGCTCATTTTAATGGTCAGATGGCGCAGTCCACACCATGGCAGGATCCTAAAGGAATCAGCTTGGGCTGCCCTGTCCGAGTTGGCAAGGCCGCGGGAGGGAGAGCTGTTGGCAAGGCCACAGCTACGAGCACTTGCTACAACCGTAAGGGCTACTGCCTCAGCTTCATGGTACTGCTTTTGCTTTTTCTTTCGATATTTTGGTTAGCGTGGCAGTTCTCTGAATTCCCAAAAGATTATAAAAATAACACAAATGATTTTGCAGTCATTGAACTAAACATTCCCACAGAGGATCCGAGTAAATTGGACAATTCAAAATTATCCCCTTATGATAAATTGACCACACCAACATATGTTCCAAAAGCACCACTCATGACTAAATATGAACTGCAGCCTAAACACACGAAGTTATTTCAAAAAGGACATTTCCATCCTCTCCCGACCATCTGGGTAAATGGATATATGGGATACAAAATGGGGAAAGGAAAAAATTTGGTATCCCCCTAGGGGACATCCAAAATATGATGTAAGTTGGCAAACATCATTTACTGGAGATTATATTAATGGCAAGGAATGGTTGGTATTAATGGGAAATTATATGATTGGGATAAATTAAGTATATGGGAATGAAACCATAGAATTCCCTTTACTTGGTGGTGTCCAGTTTTAAATAAATAATTAAGAAGCAGGTGTTGGGATAAAAATATATGCTGTAAAATTATTAAACCTGCAAAATTAGATCTTAGAAAAATAAGAGAGTGCAACTGGTTTTGTGAGGGATGGTGCTGTGCACAATGACACATTGACATTTAGATCAAGATTACAGGGCCGCAGCCAATGCATAACCTTAAAATGTGCATGATAATGCTGCTCAAATATCCACTGTTCTTTTTCCATATGAACTGTAGGTTCATTCCATTAGAACATAAAATCATTAGACCCCCATTAGAATTTAAACGTTAACATTTTTCCTTTTAGCAAGGTTGTACTTACATTTAAGAATAGATATAGGTTATCTAACACTTTGTAACCAAAATAGCTGCCACCCTGTTAATAGGGTGGATATTAACCACAGCTTGCTAACAGAAAAAGGTCACAAGATAACTTCAAGACAATGAAGGGATGGTTTTGATCTGATAACCTGATTCCAGGAAAAAGAAGCATGAGTTGATCACCTGAGAAATGCTGACAAAAGGAAAGGACTGGCTGACCTCTAAAAAAGTTTCCTCCCTGCTTTTTGGACTATTGATTTAAGCTTGCTGATACAATAAAAATAGTACCCCAAAACCCCCCTGCAGAGAAAAATCTAAATAAAAGGCATTGTCTCATGCTCTACTGGTCTCCAGCTGCAACACGCTAACAGCCGCAGAGAGAGAAGGTGCATATTGATGCATTGAGGTCTCCCTCTGTGTTTGTTAATATAATCGACCCTCTTCATCCCTTTTCAGGTACCCACCCCTCGCTGAAGCTGGACTTCGGCAGTCACACTACATGTTTCTGGCAAGAGGACCATTCTTTATAAACTGACGTTAGGGGAGATAGTCACCACCATTCCTACCATTGGTTTTAATGTGAAAACAATAGAATATAAGAACATTTGTTTCACATTATGGGATGTTGATGGTCAAGATAAAATTAGGCCTATCTGGAGGCAGTGCTTCCAGAATACCCAAGATCTTATTTTTGTGGTAGATGGCAGTAATCGTGAAAGAATTTGGGAAGGAGCAGAAGAACTGCAGAAAATGCTTCAGGAAGATGAATTGTGAGATGCAGTGCTGCTGCTTTTTGCAAATAAACAGGATTTTCCAAGAGGCCATCAGTGAAATGACAGATAAATTGGGTCTTCAGTCTGTTCGTCACAGAACATGGTATGTTCAAGCCACTTGTGCTACACAAAGAACTAGTCTGTATGAGGGACTTACTGGCTGACAAATGAGTTTTCAAAACTTTAAATGAAACTAACGATATCTAATCAAGGACATGTTTGATAGAATTGGTCTAGGTTTGTTACAACAAAATTAGTTTTCATCTTTGTTATTAAACAGTATCTGGGACTGGTGTGGGCAGAATATTACAGTGTTTAAACTTATTTTGATGGCAATTATTGTTTACCAAGTATAATGTCATTATTTAGTAATATACTTGGTTTTAAAGAAATTCTCCTTAGGAAAATGTATCCTCTTTTAATTTTACTTCCCTTAAACATAAATGACTGAACATAGTTATTGTGACACTTTTAAATAAACCCATTTTGAATGTTTTTTGAGCCCACAGCAAACAGTGTTTTAAAGTTATCCCCTTGCTACTTTACTGATGCTTTATCATTCCTGGCACAGTCTGCTGATTTTAAATGTAGCATTCCATGTGAAAGGACTACAGGACCCGAGCTGACAGTTCACTGGAGAAGTTCCGCTTTATTCGGGGGAGAAGCAAACATTTATATAGAGCCGGGTTCCGGAAGAGGGTGGTTAGTACACGGGCGGTAGTTGATTGGCCGGGGGCGGCTAATGATTTCTGATAGGCTGCACCTTGGCGCTGGCAAGATTGTTAGGACCCAGAAGAGAAAAGCGCCATGTTTTAGGGAGTGCCTCCTTTGGGGTCTGCTATGGGGCCTTACACCATGTGTATTTATTTCTCTCCCTTGCCAAAAATATTTTCTAATACTGCTTATACTAGCCAGGGAAATGCTCCCAAATACTATTCGGCTCTCTTGCACTGAGGAACTTATTCTGCAACCCCCTGCCCCCCATTATTGACTCCTGGCTTCCATCAGCCAAACTTACCTTGGTGTAGTTTGGATTTGATACCTAATTAGTTCTGTGCTGGTTGCAAAGAGTTCATATTGGTTGGTTTTTAATACTCAATAGATTGTCTTCCTTTATATTGTATCTTTTTTATGATTCATGTTGCTTTTGGTATCAGCCTGACACTTTGCCCATTATATGTTAATTCTGCTGGTGTTTTATTTTTATTTATTATTATTATTATTGAAGATGACCGGTAAGGGGATCGCAACCGGGTTGGTTTGGTGTTGTCAGCACCACGCTCAGCCAGTGAGCCAACCGGCCATCCCTATACAGGATCCGAACCCGTGGCCTTGGTGTTATCAGCACCACAGTCTCCCGAGTGAGCCACAGGCTGGCCCGCTGGTGTTTTATTATTTATTAGTGAACATATTTTCATTGAGAGTTTTTGGAAAACACATCAGATTCAATGAATAAGTTTCTTCATAACCCATTTGGAATTATTCCTAATAAAATGATAAAATGTATAAAAAAATAAACAACTAAGGGAATAAGAGTAGTCTATTATATTTACCCAGATAGTTACCATTTCTGTTGAACTTTCTTTATTCCTGAAGTTCCAAGTTTCCCTCTGGTATTATTTCTTTTCTTCCTGAAGAACTTCCTTTAGCATTTCTTTTTTTTTTTTTTCCTTTTTGTCTTTTTTCGTGACCGGCAATGGATCGCAACCCTCAGTGTCACGCCCGTACCGGACCAGGACCAGCAACGGGATTGCAACCCTTGGTGTTGCGCCCGCACCTTGCTCAGCCAGTGAGCAGCCGGTCTGTATGTGGGATCCGAACCCTCGGCGGGAGCGCCACCGTGCTGCCAAGTGGCGCACTGTAGCAGTGCGCCACTGGGCCGGCCCCTTTTAGCATTTCTTTAAGAGCAGATCTGCTAGCAATGAATTGTCTTATTTTCTTAGTCTGAGAATGCCTTTATATCATCATTATTTCAAAATGATATTTTTTCTGAATATAGAATTCTGGGTGACAATTCTTCTCTTTAAACATTTTAAAGATGTTCCACTGTCTTTTGGTCACCATGGTTTTCACGAGAAATTCCCGGTCATTTGAATAATTGTTTCCCTATGAGTAGTATACCGTTTTTCTCTGGCTGCTTTTTTTTTTTTTTCTTTTTTCCTTTTTGTCTTTTTTTTACTGACCGGCAACGGGATTGCAACCCTTGGTGTTGCGCCCGCACCACGCTCAGCCAGTGAGCAGGAACCGGTCTCCACATGGGATCCGAACCCTTGGCAGGAGTGCCACCGCACTCCCAAGCGGCGCACTCTCCAGTGCACCACTGGGCCGGCCCTCTCTGGCTGCTTTTAAGATTTTTTTTCTTTATCTTTGCTTTTCAACAGTTTGATTACAATGTATCTGGGCATGGTTTACTTTCAGTATACCCTTTTGGGTATTTCCTGAGATTCTTGGATCTGTAAATTCATGCCTTTTACCAAATAGGGAAGTGTTTAGCCATTATTTCTTTAAACAACTTTTCTGCACCAATTTCTTTCTCCTTTCCTTATGGGTCTCCAATAACAAAAATGGTAGACCTTTTGATATTTTTCCACAGTTCACTGAGGCTCTGTTTATTTTTTCTATTTTTTTTTTTTTTTTTTTTTTTTTTTTTTCTTTTTTTTTTTTTTT
>NW_007729535.1:0-36322 GCF_000696425.1 Galeopterus variegatus | reverse complement strand
TTTTTTTAAAAAATTTTTTTTTTTTTTTTTTTTTTTTTTTTTTTTTTTTTTTTTTTTTTGTCTCTCTCTTGTTCAGGTCAGTTTTCAAAGCCTTTTATATGCTGTTTGGGTCTGCACTGTGCATGTGCCTCTTGGGGGTCAGTCTGGGACTGGGCAGTGGTTTATACTGCAGTTCATTTTTCAAAGGATGTGCAGCCCAGGTGTGAGCCTGAGACTTGGGTTGGTTATATGCAGAATGAGGGGATTCCCTTCTCTGTCTCTTTTCTTTGAGGAGCTTTCCTCATTCCTTCCAGCTCCTAAGGATCATGTTCCTGGTTCCTCTGATCAGAAATATGGGTTTATCTCAGAGTTTTAGGTCCCCACACTGCTGAGCAGTTCTGTGTGACTAGAATGGCCTTCAGGGCTAAGTGGCAAGAAGAGAGGGAGAGGGGAGGGGAGAGGGGAGATGGAGAACATGAATGAATTACTAATTTCAGACTACAGGGGCTCCTTTGTACATTTCTTCCAGCTTGGGGGGGGGTTTCAAGTGCCTATAGCACTACTATTTTGGCAGTGCAGTTCTGTGACTGGGTCTGGCCTTGGGGTAGGGCTAAGAGAGAAAAAAGAGGAAAACAGAAAAAAAGGAGAAGGAGGAGGAGAAAGAGAAAAAAGATGCTGTCCACACTCTCTGGCTTAAGGAGGTGTCTTTTTCTGGTCCTCTGGTCAAAAATTGGGGCTTTTTCTTGGATTATTTGCTGGCTATACTTGAGCGGTTCTGCATTTTGGGCTGCCTTTGACTTTGGCCTGGAAACTGAAACTGATCATTCTTCAAGTTTTGACTTTCTTTCCTAGTCCGCCTGCTATTGTTTACTTTTCAGAGATTAGTAGCGTTTTGTATTCTGTCCAGAGTTTTTAGTTGTAATCATTGGAAAGATTGGCTGTAGTTCATTTACTTCACCTTGCCAGCACTAGACTCAATATTATTTTAAAGAAATTTAAGAAAAGATGATCTTTTCCATCTTCCCACATATTTACCACTTCTGGGGCTTTTATTCCTGTTTGCTGCTTTGAGCTTTCATCTGGTATCTTCCTTTAGCATTTTTTTAATAATGTGAGTCTGCCGGTGATAAATTATCTCAGCTTTTACTTTTCTGAAAATGTCTTTATTTCACTTTCATTAAAAAAAAATCAAGGTATAATTTATGTACAGTGAAATGAAGAAATCTTAAATGTGCAGTTAATCAGTTTTGACAAATGCATATATTCCATCATCCACACCCCAGCAAGATAGAGAACATTCCTATCATCCCAGGAAATTCCTTTGTGTCCTTTTCCAATCAATCTCAGCTCCTAAAGGCAACCACTGTTCTGATTTCTATCACAATATGTTAATTTTGCCTACTTTAAAAATTCATACAAATAGAATTATACGGTATGTTCTGTTTTGTGTTTTGACTTTTTTTGCTCATTGTAATGCCTGTAGGGTTTATCTATGTCATTGCATGTGTCATTAGGTCTTCTCCTTTTATTGCCTAGTAGTATTTCATTTTATGAATATACGACAATTTATTTATCCATTATCCTGTTTATAGATATTTGACTGATTCCCAGTGTATGGCTATTATGAATATAATGCTATGAGCATTCTGTACAAGTCTTTTTGTGAACATATGTTTTCATTTCTCTTGAGTAAATACTTAGGAGTGGAATTGCTGAATCATCAGGTAGGTGTAGGTGTATGTTTCATTTAAAAAATGCCACATTAATTTTCAAATTGGTTTTACTATCAAAAATTTATGCAAGTTTCATTTGCTCTACATCCGTGCTAACATCCATGCTCAGGTTTTTTTTTTTCTTTCATTTTAGCCGTCATAATGAATGTGTAGTGATATCCCATTGTGGTTTAAATTTTGTCTTTCCTGAATAACTAATGATGTTGAGCAACTTTTCATGTGTTTAGTGGCCATTTGGATATCTTCTTTTATGAAATGTTGGTTTAAGCCTTTTGTCCATTTTTACTGGGTTGCTTGTCTTTTTATTATTGACTTGTAGAAGTTCTTAGAATATGAGTCCTTTGCTAGATATATGTATTGTAAATATTTTTTCCCCAGCCTGTAGCTTAAGTGCTGTCTTTTGATAGACAGAAGGTTTTAATTTGGGCAAAGCCCAATTTATCAATATTTTATACTTAAGGTTTTCTGTGTCCTGTCTATATAATCTTTGTTAATGCCATCATCACAAAATAATTCTCATAGGATTTCTTCTAGAAGCTTTATAGCTTTAGCTTTGGTTTAGTTTTTATTTAGGTCTATAATCCATTTTGAATTAATATTTTTTGTCTATGGTGTTACATAGGGGTCAAGACTTTTTGTTTTTTGTTCATTTCTTTCCTTTCTTTCTTTTTTTTTTTGAAAAATGCATTCCCTTTCTGCATTGAATTATCTTGGTACATTTAAAAAAATCAATAGACCATGTAAGTGTGAGTCTATTTCTGGATTCCCTATTCTATTTCATTGATTGGTTTGTCTCTTCTTATACCACACTGTCTTGATTATTCCAACTTTATAGTGAGGCTTGAAATGAGATAATGTAAATCCTTCCATTTTATAATTCTATATCAAGAATTTCCCAACTGTTCATTGATGTGTAGGAATATAATTGATTTTTGTATATTACCCTTGTATCTTGAAAATTTTTTGATTCTTTTTATTTTTATTTTTAAACAACTTTATTGGGATATAATTAACAACCCATAAATTCATACATTAATGTGTAAAATTCAATGGCTTTTAGTATATTCAGATATGTGCAAATATCATCAGGGATATCTTGCTAAAATTTCTTACTAGTTCTAGTAGGGTTTTTTGTAGATTTCTTTGGAAATGTTTATGCATATAATCATGCTGTTGGTGAATAACACAGTTTTATTTCTTTAAACACATTTTAAGGCATTTTATTTCATTTTCTTGCTTTATTGCCCTGGCTAGGACCTTTAGTATATTGTTAAATGGAAGTGGTAAGAGCAGACCTTTTTGTTTTATTTCCACATCTTAATTTTTGAAGGATATTTTCTCTGCATATAGAATTTTCAGTTGGCCTTTTTCCCTTTCCATTTCTTTAACACTTTACAATATCATTCCATTTTCTTCTGGCTTTTATTTCTGATGACAAGTCATCTATAATTTTTATTACTCTTCTCATAAATATAATATGACCCTTTTCTTTAGTTTCTTTTTTATGATTTTCTTTTTATCCATGGTTTTCATCAATTTGACTCATGTTGTGCTGATATGTGGTTTTACTTCTATTCATCATATTTGTATAATTTTTTGACCTGCATTAGAGTTTGAAAATTCTTTCCTTTGTTACCCTATCTAGTGAACTGTCTATTTCCTATATTGTATTTTTCAGTTTTAGGATTTCCACTTAATTCTTTTATTTTTTAGAGTTTCCATTTGTTTGCCAACACCCTTCATCTTTTCACTCATTTTATCTGTCTTTTCCTCAAAATTCTTTATCCTTTATATTCATATTTACATCATATTAGTTATTTTAAAGTCCTTATCTCCTAATTCCAACATATGAATTGTCTGTGGGTCTGCTATTAATTTTTTCCTTTTGATTACAGATCACATTTTTCTGCTTTGTCATGTGTCTCATCTTTAAAATTGTATGACAAACACTGGATAAAACAGTAGAGACTGAGGTAGGGCATTTTAAAACTAATCAGGAGTTCAGTAAGGTTGGGTTCCCACTTTTTGTTTTTATTTTCTTTGTTTTCGAGCAGCTTGCTGTTACAGGGATCAAACAGTGGACCTTGGTGTGGGTTGCCACTTTTGTTAGTTTTCATCCACCTCAGTTTCAGATGTCTTGAGGGTGGGATCAGACACCTTTCTCCAGTAGAGATGTAGAATTTTAGTACTTGAGGTTTCTCTTTGCTGTCCAGGCTCGCCCCTGGCTCCCTGTGCTGCTACTGATCCAGCAAAAGTCCTATGGGAGAAAGCGATGGTTGCAGAGGACTCATTTTGTGTGTGTGGCTTTTCCAGATTCTGAGTAGCCTAGCAGCTCACATGCAGCCATTGAATATTCAGCTGGTTTTTCCTCATCCCAGCAACATTTTTCTGCATATGACAGGTTCAATCTTCCATGTCCCTGTGTCCAGAGATTCAGTAAATATCCACAGGCATGAAAGCAGCCACCAACCTCTGTACAACTAGAAAGGGACAGTCCCTCTCTATAATTAAGTTTATTTAGACTCTCTATATCTACTGCTCTTTGATGACTTTAAAGAAAAATGTGATTTTAATGTTTATCTACTGTTTTCTGATTGTTGCGATTGCTGTGGGAGTGACAGTCCCCTGTGGTTCTCTGTATTCTCACTGGAGGTGGAACTCTGACACTCTCATGAAGTGGTATTTCATCCTCCTTTCTGGTTCCTCCTGAGGAAAGCCCTTCCTTGCCCTGAGCTGCCTTTATACTGTTATGTTTCCTCTCTTTATGTTCCCAGGTCTTCTTGCTATTCACAGGATGTGACTTACCTCCACATATTCTGATCAGCAGTTGGAGTTTGGATTTTTCTGTCTTCTTATCTCTCACTAAGCTGATGCCCACCATTTAGGCTGTGAGGAAAATGGGAATTATTCTTCCAGATCATGAAGCACAAGACTTTCATGACTCTGTGTGTGTGTGTGTGTGTGTGTGTGTATGTGTGTGTGTTTTGGGAGTAGGAGGAGGTACAAAACTGGCTACTGTTATAACCAAGACCTGTACAACATTATCTTTCCAAATGGACACATATTGAACCCTCTCTGTCACACCAGCCCCACAGCATCCCACATACTTCAATGTACTCCTGCCTTCTCCACCCTCCTCACCCCAATTAACTTCACATTGACACCCTCCAGCCTCAAACGGCTTCCTCCCCTTCCCTACATTCCCCTACAGACCCATACTGGCCTCTCCCATACCCACCCTACACATTCCAGCTGTACTCTCTAGTGACCCCTAGGGCTGTGACTTTGAAGGGGGACCAGGGCCTCACATTGTCTAGGTGGGTCTCCAGAGGCCAGGAGCAGGCAGAGGTGGCGCCCTGCTTGTACAGTGGCCACCCCTCATCCATCTGATTGTGGCCTTGATGCCCTCAGGGGCAAAGGCGGACAGGAGAACATTTGAATCCACTTGAGCCTGACATGGGGGCCCAGGCTGGTCCTGGAGGCCTCCTGGGGTTCTCTGGGCACTGTATGGATGGGTCAGATATGAGTCAGGAATTCAACACTTCTCTCTACAGGTGATTATTGGTAACTGGTTGTCGTGAGCAGACAGAGGTTGCAAGGAACGAAGGCCAAACATGTTTGTGTCTTTCCACAATGTCGAATTTTTATTAATACAAGGATCATTAATACCAGCCACAGGCTATTACAGAGCCCTTGTAGGGAGCAATCCCCTAGGTACTAACCATTTCACTTGGTAGTCAGAGCTGCAAGCCCACAGGCTGAAGCTATACACCACTGCATTAACTTATTATTCAAAACACTAATAACGATTCAACTAAGTGAAGGTACAAAGAAAGAAAACAAGAGTCTGGGTTAACAAACTGGCAGATGTGCAGAGGTCAGTTGTTCTGGTCAGATGTCCAGTCTTGATAGGAAGGTCAATGTCTTGCAAGGATGTCTCAATTTGAGAGCCGTTTGGGCAGAGCCTTCAGGGGCAGATACCAACACGCGACAGTCGAGAGCAAGAGTAGCTCTCGACCACACAATCTGCATTCAGCTGAGCAAAAGCTTGGGTTTTTATACCCTTTTTATATCTCCCATCCATACCATCTGCCTAGTTTATCAATGCCATGTGTCTGTTGGCTGATGTCTTAGAGTGTCTGCTTATCAGCTTGGTTCAAAACAAGTTGTTTACTGCTAGTTTCAGTTTCCTGAGCATGACTGACCCCATTTTGTTTCTTAGCTTAAGTGCTTCCATTTTATATGCTGTATACATTGGTATATGTACCTTTCTTCCCCTTTATATTCATTTACAACATATGTATAACTATGTTCCTAGATAGTTTTGGTTACATAACGGTCTTCAGTTTTTTTCACTTATAAATACATCTTGGATATACTTTCTCATCAGTAATATAGATCAAATTCATTATTTTTAACAGTTATATAGTGTTCTATAGTATGAATGGATTACAAACCATTAAATCAATTCTCCATTTTTGGATATTTAAGTTTTAAAAATTAAATGTTATTACCAATGATTGACTATCTTTATACACCTTTACATCAAAGAGCCAGTATTTCTGGCATCTTGGCTTGGAAGCCAGGGCTTTGGCTATTCTTGGCAGAAAAGAATGGGCAACACTTTTTTATTTTCCTTGGAGGGGGCTCAACTGTGGGGAGCCATCCTGGTGCTGAGTCATAGCTACCCTTATGACATCATAGGTCTCCCCTCCTCCACTTTTGCCACCTGTGTCATGGCTGGAGGAACAGAGACCTGAGGGGATTTGAACCACCTACACCCAATCCATGTGTGACCAATAGTGAGTAAGAGAGAAGCCAGACATACCAGGCTTGTTAGGGATGTCGCCATGGGTCTCTCAGGATGCAGGGACTGCCTGACACCTGAAGTCTCTGGGAAGGCTTGGGAGCTGCGTGTGTGTGGGATATGGAATGGAGAGGGAGGGATGGCAGCCTCACTCTTGCCTTTCGACTAACTGCTGATTGCAGGAGGAGAAGCAACCTAAAAAAATGGATAACCCTACTGAAGACAATGAGCCTCAGCATAAGGAGAAGCCGGCTGATTCCCCTGCAGCACCACAAGCCTCAAAAGAGGAGGCAGAGGTAGGAGGAGCCAAGCAACCTAAAAAAATGGATAACCCTACTGAAGACAATGAGCCTCAGCATAAGGAGAAGCCAGCTGATTCCCCTGCAGCACCACAAGCCTCAAAAGAGGAGGCAGAGGTAGGAGGAGCCCTGACTTCGATGATCCTTGTGTCCTAGTTTTTGTGGCTTGTGTCTTTTTCATGGTCCTGAGCTAAGAACAGGAATAATAAACTCATTTTGTTTGTCCTCTTTCCCCATTTCTTTTTCAGGCTGAAACTGTGGGTCCTGTTGAGATGGAGAGAGTGGATAATGCTAATGCAAGCTTAGGAAAAGTATGACCCCTCACCCCAGACCACACAGACTGGGGCTGAGGCTGTGGGGGCTGTGGAATAGAATGGCCAAGATAAGGGAAGCTGGGCTTAGTTAGAAGTGTGTGTGGGTGTATGTTTGAGCTTGTGCATGTACACTTGCTTGTGAATTAAAATTTGAAGTGTGAAAGTCAAGAGATGTCAAGATGGGGAAGAGAAAAGAGAAGTTGAACTTTATGGGATGGGAGAAACTTTTAACACTATGACAGGACAGGGAGAGAGCAGGTTGTGAATTTCAGCTGGAGTCAGGATGCAAGGGCAGGGCGAGCAAAGGATGCCACTTTTCCAGCAGAGGTTGGGGCGGGATTTCTAAGGGGAAGGTTTAGGTGTGTAGGCTCAGACGAAACATGGTAACCCTTTGACCCATAGATAAGGGTGTTCTTGCCCTAGGCTGGCTAACCTGATCCATGAGAAAACTAGGTAGCCAGAGCAGGTATATACCCCCGTTTTACAGATGGGGACACTGAGACAGAAGGAGCAAAGTGATGTGCTTGCGTCCAATTAACCAGAGGGTGGCAGAGGCAGGACACTTATCTGGTCTTCCAGTGTCATGCCCAGTGCTCCTGAAGTTCAGAAGGAAGGGCAATTGTTGATAGGGAATCAAGGCCTTTCCTGGCACACCCTGGGGCCAAAGAGAATGGGGAGCATTCTCTGAATGTCCCCTCTTTTTTCCTGCAAGTCACCGGAAAACCTAAAGAAGCCCCCTGAGAAAGATCCAGTCACAAAGATCCAGGCCTGGTGGCGGGGCACACTGGTACGTCGGGTGCTGCTGCATGCAGCCCTCAGGGCCTGGATTATCCAGGGCTGGTGGCGGCTGATACTGTCCAGGCTTTTGGAGAAGAGGCGGCAGGCAGCATTGGAGAATTTTTCACGGGAGGAGTGGGCAGCGGTCAGGCTGCAGTCCTGGGCTCGCATGTGGCGCATCCGCCGGCGCTACTGCCAGGTGCTCAATGCTGCCTGCATCATCCAGGCCTACTGGAGGTGCCACTCCTGCTCATCCCGGGGTCTCATCAAGGGCCACTACAAAGTCACGGCCAGCCAGCTGCATCTTGAGCTGGAGATCTTGCTGGGCTCAGGGCCTTGCATTGTGACAGAGTGTATTCCCCTCCCAATAAAGCAGTGAAGTGGTCTTTCCCAGACATCCTCTGTTTGATGAGCTGCAGGTTAGGGCAAATGATGGCAGATACTTGGCATCTTATGTGGTAGCTCTGAGCAATTGGCAGGGGTTGTCTGAGGTCCTGTGTGGAGGAGGATTCTAAGCACCTTGTCCAGTCTGAGCAGAGACTGTGACAAATTAGTAATGTCTGCCATAGGTAGGAAAGTTGGGGGCACAGATCTGCCACATAAACCAACTCCAGAGAGCTCATTCAAGTTTGGTCTATGTAAATGGTGCACTCTCCCCAAGACTGTGTGTAAGGGAAGACTGTGGGGGGTGGGATGGTGGTCATGGCAATGGCGAGCTGGTCCCTTGGCTAACAGAGGTTCTGAGACACTGCCCAGATGTCTCAAGCTCCAGCTCCCTGTCTTATACTCAGGGTGAGCTCTGTTTCCTGCTCTGTCCCTCCATGTCCTGCCCCCTTTGTCTCATTCAGGGCCTGGGTCTGTCACTCCTGCTCTGAAGGATTTATTTCCTTGCCTCCCTTTGTCTTATGTTCAGTGTCTCAGAGCAAAGAGCTCTGACCTAGGTCAGATCCCCGGCTCTACCTCTCATGACTGTGTGGCCACGGACAAGTGATTTTCCTTCTGATCCCCAGCTTCCTGAGCTGTGAACTGGGGCTAATGATGCTCACCTTTCAGAGTGAATGTGAAGTACCCCCAAAATTTCAGCATCTTCTAAATATCAAGTGTACACCTTAAATATATACAACTTTAATTTCTCAATTATACCTCAATAAAGCTAAAAAGAAATTCAACATCAGACCAAAACAAGGAAAGGGGTCACATACATAAACCTTAATGGCTGATAGCCGTGGGAAAAGCAGCAAATCCTGAGGTCAACTGGAGTGGCCCTGCAGAGCACATGGAAGGGTGCTCATTGTTATTGGGGTACCCCTGCTCCCAGGCTCTCTCAGTGGACAGAGCTAGGGAATATGTTTGAGTATTTGAACAAGCAATACATATTGACGTATTGTTTATGTCTATCCATATCTATATTGAAGTCTAAGAGTTGACACTGATACCTCCAATCCCAATCCAAAATCGAAGAGTTCATGCTAGTTTTCTCCTCTCTCTATGTCTAACTCCTATTTCTGAAAGTGATACTCCTGGCTCCCATTATTCTTAATAAGTTTCCTTATTTGATCTTCCCTGTATGCAACTAATCTTCCATGACTGCTGCTGGCCTCTCTCCCATAGACACCGACCCCACCCTGCTATGAGCTCTGATAAGCCTCACTGGGCTATTGCTCTGTCCATGTGGTTTAGGTTCTAGCTTCCCATATCGGTCTGCTGATCTGTGTAAATGTCCCTGCCACCCAACCTGAGCTGGCACAAAATGTGAGGTACCTTCTGTAAGAGTATCCTCCTTACTGTGCTTAAGTTCTGATGTCCTACATCACCAAGGATGTGCCCTTTTCATCCCGCTGGAAATGACACCCATTATTGATATGACCTTTGACCCCTGCGGGGACTCCTCTCACTTCCTGGGTTCTGTGCTGGACGTCCCTACTATGCCAATGCCTTCCTCACGCCTCTTGGAATCCTTAGCCAGCTTGTGCCATGGTGGCTCCCTTTCCCCCACATACACCTATGTTGCACTGCCCAACCTAAGACTTTCAGACTGCATTGTTCAGGAAGGGAAGGAAAAAAAATGAAGGAAAGGACAAGAGGAAACTAAATTTCCAATTAAAAAAATAGAGACAGACCATTTGTAGAAGAAAATTATCAGTTACTGGCTAAATTCTGCTTCAATGTTTTCACCCCAAACCTTAAGGAAACATAACCACAAAGAAAACTCAGAAAATGTCCAAGAGAAAATGGATCGAAATATTTAAGCACAGGTTCAGGCCTTCCTCTCCTATTGCAAATTCATAGGAATAACAGAAAAGGAATATATTAATTTCAAAAATCTCTAATAGTACCTAAAAAATGGAAGGGGATCTCCAGTGGACAGACATGATGTGGAATCCCTAAAAGACAGAAGACAATGTGAAGACTGAAAGAAAATAAAGTCCTATAGAAGGTCTCAGGCAAATGCAAGAGTGGCCGTGCCATTACTCCATGCTTGGAGGCAGCTGGTCCAGAGAGCAGCAGGGGCTGCAGGCAACAGGAAGGGGCTGGCTGGAATATACCTGTGGGGGAGCGGATGACTCTCCAACTGAGCCATACAGTTGGCAAGAGAGGGCTGGTCTCTAGGGGGGATCTACGACTGCCCTGGGAAGGTATGGGAAAGCCTGGTGCCATGTGACACCCTTACACAGGAAAGCCCCTGCCCAGGAGATCGCCCACTGACATCCCACCCCTGACAGTCCACCCCACAGAAATGGGAGATGCAGAAGTCCTGCATTGGTTGAATGTGTGCCTCTGAGAAAGGAAGTAGAGAATGGAGGGAAGACACATTCAAAGCAGCGATGGGAGGATTTCCCATCATCAATGAGAGAGTTTAAAAGAGATTCTTCAGAAAGAATCGCTATGTAAGATGGTCGACCAAATGCACCAAGATGATTGGAAACAGATGGAACTCAAAACATGTTGTGGCATAATCTCAACTGCTGAAGAGAAAATACTGATTGATTGATTTTGTTGGTGGAATAGGAAGTCAGCTTTTACTCTCAAATACCAGCGACCTGAGGAGAGATGTTAGGCAAATCCATCTTTCCAGTAAGCCTGAAGGAGAATGACCAGACTAAAGCCATCTCAAAGCCTCAGATTCACTGAGGGGTTTTAAAAGAGGGAGTTGAGGGAATGGAACCTGGCAAGTGAAAAGGAGAGAGAGGGATGTGAGGTGTGAGGGATCCAAGCAAGGAGCCAGATGAAAAGTCTTGCCAAGGCTCCATCTGGTTTCTGTTGCCATCCTTGATGTTTTCTTAGGGTCCTGCTGGATTTTGATGAGCTTCAGAGTGGAGTCTGTATAGCTTTATTGATATCTTCTTTGGTTTCCTGGGATCTGGATAGTATGTGTTTCATGGCAAGTTTGCAATTCCAGGCTAACATTAATTCTTTCATACAATTGCCT
Source organism: Galeopterus variegatus (assembly GCF_000696425.1). Taxonomy (NCBI): domain Eukaryota; kingdom Metazoa; phylum Chordata; class Mammalia; order Dermoptera; family Cynocephalidae; genus Galeopterus; species Galeopterus variegatus. The sequence goes on along the minus strand of NW_007729535.1, from coordinate 24,983 downwards.
CTCTACTCTTGAGTTACTTCAGTTCATGTTCTCTGTTTGCTGGAGTAAATCATTCAGCAAACTTTTCAGGGAAGGTTCTTGGTTGACATACTCTCTTAACCTCTGCATATTTGAGAATGTCTTCCAGTTGCCCTTGTATAGAAATGACACCTTGGCAGGGTATATAATTCTTGCCTCAGAATTATTTTCCCTTAAAACTGTAGATATTGTTCTATTGTCTTCTGGCATTTAGAGTTGCAAGAGGAAAATCTGAGGTCAGTCTGGCTTTTGGCCCTTTATAGGTAACTTGCTTTCTCTGTCTGGATACTTGTAGAATTTTTTCTTTATCCTTGAAATTTAAAAATATCACCAGAACATGTCTAGGTCTTGCTTTCTTTTCATTGAATTTTAAAGGTACCCTTTGTGCTTTTTCCATTTGTAGATCTAGTATGTTCAACTTTTGAAAATTTTCTTCAATTAGCTCTTTAATTACCGTTTCAGCTTCATTTTCTCTGCCTCTGTTTCAGGTATTCCTATTATGAGTAGATTGTGTCTCCTGGACCAGCCATCTAGGTCTCTCTTTTTCTTACCTTGATTTCTTTTCCCTTTTTCTTTGCATTCTGTGAAACTTTCTCATTTTGCATTTACTTCAGTAATTTGATTTTGTGGACAATCCAGCTTGTATCTTCTATTAACTCTCTCAACTCTGTGATACATTTTGAACTCTCTGCCTATCCCTCTCTAACACTGTGGATAGTTTGTTAAACTCCCTTGTTATACAATTCCTAAACCTTTCTATAGCTTCTATTTCCAGCACTACATCCATTTCAAGAGAAGGCATTTTCTCGATTGCATAGCTCTGTTCCTTTTTTCTGAACTGCAGTGTTAGGATCTTTTCAATAGCTCTTCTTAGCAAAGAGGACCAAAAACAAAGATTCAAAATACTGAAATATTTAAAGAGGAAATAAAACCAATGGTTTCCCTACCAAGGAGTAAGTCAGATTGACTTCAGCTTTCTCAGCAGCAACACTGGGTGCAAAGAGATAGTGGAGCAACGCCCCCAACTTTCTGAAGAAATATCTCTTGAAGCACAGAATTATAAACTCACCCCTAATATTATCCAAGTGTTATTCCACACCTCCCCTGCAATCCATAGAGTCAGGGACATGGCATTCATCTATAGGCTAAGGGGAAATCTAAAAACAACAAACACCTAACCAAAATCACCAAGCTCTGGAGGAAACCAATGGCATGAAAAAGAAATCCTGAACTCCACAAGCAGAAACATGATGGCCAAAGGAAACACTTAGAAGGAAATTTTGAAGAGAGAGATTAATATTCTCAGTGGACCAAAAGACATTTTAGGTGTAAAAGAACAAACTGTTATTAAAAAGCTATGTGTGAAAAATCTCTATAATGAGAACTACAAACCACTGCTGAGAGAAATTAGAGAGGATACAAGAAGATGGAAAGATATCCCATGTTCTTCGATTGGAAGAATCAACATTGTAAAAATGTCCATACTACCTAAAGTGATATACAAATTCAATGCAATCCCCATCAAAATTCTAATGACATTTTTCTCAGAAATGGAAAAAACTATCCAGACATTTATATGGAGTAACAAAAGACCACACATAGCCAAAGCAATGCTGAGCAAAAAAATAAAAAAATAAAAAAATAAAGCTGGAGGCATAACACTACCTGACTTTAAACTATACTACAAAGCTATAATAACCAAAACAGCATGGTACTGGCATAAAAACAGACACACTGATCAATGGAATAGAATAGAGAATCCAGAAATCAACCCACACACCTACAGCCATCTGATCTTTGACAAAGGCACCAAGCCTATACACTGGGGAAGAGACTGCCTCTTCAGCAAATGGTGCTGGGATAACTGGATATCAATATGCAGGAGAATGAAACTAGACCCATACCTCTCACTGTATACTAAAATCTACTCAAAATGGATTAAAGAATTAAATATACACCCTGAAACAATAAAACGTCTTTAGATCTGCCATATGACCCAGCTATCCCACTGCTGGGAATATACCCAGAGGAATGGAAATTACCAAGTCGAAGGTATACCTGTTCTCCAATGTTTGTTGCAGCACTCTTTACAATAGCTAAGAGCTGGAACCAGCCCAAAAGTCCATCATCATATGAGTGGATACGGAAATTGTGGTATATCTACACAATGGAATACTACTATGCTATAAAAAAGAATGAAATACTGCCATTTGCAACAACATGGATGGACCTAGAGAGAATTATATTAAGTGAAACAAGTCAGGCACAGAAAGAGAAATATCACATGTTCTCACTTATTTGTGGGAGCTAAAAATAAATAAATAAATACACACAAAAAAACCGGGAGGAGGGGGAGGGAAGAAGACATAACAATTGCAATTCCTTGAAGTTGATATGACAAGCAAACAGAAAGGACATTGTTGGGAGGGAGGGGGGCGAGGTAGGAGGGAGGAAGGTTTTGGTAATGGGCCACAATAATCAACCACCTTGTATATTGACAAAAGAAAATAAAATTTGGAAGAAAAAAATAAAGCTATGTGTGGATCTTAGAAAGGAACAATAATTGTCAAAATTAAAATCCAACAGATGAGATGAATAGCATAATGGACATATAGAGTGTAAATTAGTGAGTGGAAACTTTGACATGAAGAATGCTCCTGAATTGCAGCACAAAAGGGCAGAGAAATGAAAAGGTTAAAGAAAATAAATAAAAGAATGGGTCATTGATCCAGAAGTTCCAGTCATGGTTGAATGTGTGTTCCTGAGAAAGGAAGTACAGAGATGGAGGGCAGGAACGTTCAAAGCATGAACGAAAGTGTCAGAGCTTAAAGAGACTCACTTGCCCTCAGAAGGTGAAGGAAAACAGATGGTGTTTTGCACAGGTCGCAGCACAATCTCAGAACTGATGAAGAAGATAAAATACTGAAATATTTAAAGAGGAAATAAAACTAATGGTTTCTTGGCCAAGGAGAGAGTCAGACTGACTTCAGCTTTCTCAGCAGCAAAACTGCGTGCAAGGAGAGAGTGAAGCAACACTCCTAATGCTCTGAAAAAAAGATAAATTTGAACACTGAATAGTATACTACCCAAAATGTCATTCAAGTGTGAAGCAAAGTGAAAGGCATTTTTATTAATTCAAAGACATTTTTATTAATTCAAACTTTAGTCTACATAAAAGTCTCTGAAAGTATTTTTGGGAAATTAACTCCATGACAAAGAAAAACAAATCTGGAGAATGACACAAGAAGCAGTGATGAGTACAGATGCCACTAAAATTTATTGTCGTGACCAAACAAGATTTTTCTATAAAAAATATGTATATTTCTATAAAAAATTTTATACTACCTCAGATGATACCAACTCAGGAGGTTGCTGGAGGCATTGGGTGAAGAAAAAGAAATTGGGCTGAAGTTTTTGCGTGATTTGGGAAACAAGTGATACCGATTTGCTCCAGATGCTCCACAATGAAATAAAATATATGTTAAAATTTAAGTGTAAGTACTAGAAGAAATGAAATAAGGTATGTAACTTCTATGAAAATTAGAAATTAGGTTGAGTTAAAACAAATATCTAAAATACAGTGAATCAAACAAACATAGGGTTCTTATGTTCTCAAAATGATTACTATCATGTCTACATTTCAGGGAAGAAGAAGGTTAAAGTAAAATGGTAAAAAGGCCCATTTGAGTCAGGGCAGCCCCCATAAAGAGCTTTCCCAGAAGACCCACCCAGTGACTCCTGCTGACATTTCATTGGCCAGTGAATATCACATGACCACTCCAGCTGCAAAGGAGGCTAAGAAATGCAATTCATTTGAGCATTTTGCCAACCCTGGTAAAGTCACAGCTCTTTTAGTGAGGAAATGGGGTGTGGATATGAGTAAGCAACTTACAATATCTGACACAATTTCTACAGTAGAAGGAAAAAAATTTACCAATCTCAGAACTCACAAAAACTCAATCTAACAAAAGACAGGGAAAGAAAAATAGATCATAAGAAAAAATGATAGATTTATAGCACAAAATATGATGACAATAAGTCCCTATATATTAGGAATCAATAAGTGTGAATTAGTAATATCCACCTATTGAAAGATGAGGCTCTTGTACTGGGTTAGACACTTCTCACTTGCAGTGGATGTGAGGATGCACCACCCAGGCTGACCTTCAGCAAAGGACTTTTGCTACCTCAGCTTCTAGGAATGTTGACTGCAGCTGTCAGCTCCTTTCGGGAATTGCTTCAGCTGCAGAGAGCCCACTTTGCCCAACGTCAGGCCCTTGTACATGCCACCCACAATGACTGATCCAGGTAAATGGAGAAAGATCTGTTCATTGGACTCCAACTGGGACAATTCTGCTGGGCCATTTCAGCATCAGAGCTTCCTGTGGTACCTGATAAGGATAGTAAGGGAATATTATGAACAACTGTACACACATTAATTTGATGAAATGGATCATTTCCTTGAAAACCAAAAACCACCAAAATTTTTCCAAGGTGAAATAAGTGAACTGGATCATCCTATAGCTATTTTGAAAATTGAATTCATAATTTAAGACCTTTTGAATGGTTTTACTTGCAAGTTTCATGAAACATTTGATAAATAAATAACATCAATGCTACACAATCTCTTCCGCAAAATAGGAGAGGAGGGGACACTTCTCAATTATTTTTGAGGCCAACATTACCTTGATACTACGACCAGACAAAGAATAGAAATCTACAGACCAATATAGCTCATGAACATAGAAGCAAAAACTTATCAACAAAATATTAGCAAATACAATTTAGCAGCATATATATAAAGTATGGAACATATATATATAGCATATATATAAAGTATAGAACATTACATATTACACACACACACACACACATGCACACATACTCCCTGACTAAGTGGGCTTTATTTCAGGAATGCACAGCCTCAATATTTCAGGAATGCACCATTTCAATATTTGAAAACCAATTGTTGTAACTCACCATATTATCAATTTAAAGGGGGAAAACCACATGGTCACACCAATTGAAGCATAAAAGATATTTGACAACATTAAACATTTACTCATAATAAAAACTCTCAGCAAATTAGAACTAGAGGGAATTTCTTCAACCTGATACATTTCCTAAACATAAAGTCCATCTGCAAAAATCCTACAGCTAACGTCCTACTTAATGGTGAAAGACTGAATCCTTTCCACCAAGATCAGGAACAATGCAAGGACATTTTTCCTGTCCTATTTACTGGAAGACCTAGCCAGAAAAAGAAATAAAGATATATAGATTGGAAATGAGGCAATAGAACAGGGAGGTTATAGTCAACAACAAATTACTGTATAACTGCAGGTAACTAGTTGAGAGGATTTTGAATGTTCCTAACACAAAGAGGTGACAAATGTTTGAGGTGATGAATATGCTAAATGCTCTGATATGTTAATTTTACACTGTATAAACATACCCAAACATCACATTTTACTCCATAAATATATATAATTATCATGGGTCAATTAGGACAAAATAAATTAAAAAGAAAAATTCAGAGACAGAAGTAGATTAGAGGTTGCAGAAACAGGTGGGGGGAGAGGAATAATGAGACGTAGGACAAAATAAATTAAAAAGAAAAATTCAGAGACAGAAGTAGATTAGAGGTTGCAGAAACGGGTAGGGGAAGAGGAATAATGAGACCTTATTGCTTAATGGGTACGAAGTTTATGTTTAGGATAATAAAAAAGTTTTGAAATTAGATAGAGGTGGTGGTCACACTGCATTGTGAATGTAATTAATTCCATGAAATTGTGTATTTAAAAATGCCTAAAATGGCAATCCTCATGTTATATATATTTTACCACAATAAAAAAAACTACCCCTATTCACAGGCAATATGATTATCTCTGTAGGAAATCTCAAGAAACCTACAAAACAAAACCCCAAATCTTCTAGAATGAAAAAGAGAATTGAGCAAAGTTTCAGGTGACAAGGTTGACACAAAATTCAATTGTGTTTCTGTACGCAGTCATGTGTTGCTTAACGGCTGGAATATGTTTTGAGAAATGCATCATGAGGTGATTTTGTCATTGTGAGAACAACACAGACTGTACTTATGCAAGCCTAGATGATATAGACTACTACACACCCAGGCTATGCCATATAATCTTATGGGACTTCCGTTGTATGTGTGGTTTGTTGTTGAGCAAAACATTGTTGTGTGGAAGCATGATTGTACTAACAACGAACAATTGGAAACTTACATATAACAAAATACTATTTATAATTGTTCTATAAAATGAAATTCTTAGGCATAAATCTAACAAAATATGTATACAGTATCTATATTTGGAAAACTACAAAACACTGATGAAAAAACCAAAGAAGAAGTAAACTAAAATGGAGAAATCTACCATGTTCATCGATTGGAAGACTTAGCATAGTGAAGGTATCAATTATTCCCAAAATTATCTATAGATTTCATGTAATTTTAATCAAAGTCCTAGAGGGATTTTCATAAGTATAAGCAAGCTGATTCTAAAATTTATATGGAAAATTAAAAGAATTAGAATAGCCAAAACACTTTTGAAAAAGAAAAATAAAGTTAAAGAAATCATACTATCTGATTTTAAGACTTATCATAAAGCTACAGTAATAATTAAGACTGTGGTATTGGTGCAGGGATAGACACATAGATCAATGAAACACGCTAGATAGAGTTTCCAGAGATAGATTAACACAAAGAAGGCCATTTTAGCAAATATAAAAAGGGATCTCAATGGAAAAAGGATAGTCTTTCCAACAAATGTTCAAACATTTGGAAATCTATGTGCAAAAAAGTGAACCTCAGCCTTATCCTCATACCTATACCTCAAAAATTAATTCAAAATAGGTCATCAATATAAATGTAAAACATATAACAATAAAATTTTAGTAGACAACATAGTAGAAAATCTTTATTACCTGGGGTTAAAAAGAGTACTTAGATATGACATAAAAAGAACAATCCATAAAAGAAAAAAGTTTCTAAATTAGATTTCATCTGCAAATGATAGTATTAACAGAATGAAAAAAATAAGCCACATCATGGAAGAAAACACAAATTACATATCTGACAAAGAATTTATAACCATAATATATAAAGAACTCTTAAAACTCTTCAGTAATTGTGATGGTTAATCTATGTGTTGACTTGACTGGGCTAAGGAATGCCCAGATAGCTGGCAAAGCATGATTTCTTGGTGTGCCTGTGACAGTGTTTCTGGAAGAAGTTAACATTTGAATTGGTAGGCAGAGTAAAGGAGATTGCCCTCACTGATGTGGATGGCCATCATCCAATCTATTGAGGGCCCAAATGGAACAAAAAGGCAGAGGAAGGGCAAATTCACTGTCTTCTCAAGCTGGGACAGCCATCTTCTCCTGCGGAGCTCCTGGTTCTCTGGCCTTTGGATTCTGGTACTTACACCAGAGGGCATCCCCCTATCCCCCCTTCCTCAGCCTTTGGACTCAGACTGAATTAAACCACTGACTTTCCTGGTTCTCCAGCTTTCAGATGTCGGGTCATGGGACTTCTCAGCCTACATAACTTCAGTAAGCCAATTTATCTTATTGGTTCTGTTTCTCTGGAGAACGCTGGCTAATACATTAACAAAATAAACAGCCCAATTAAAAGATGACTGAAGACTTGAACTGACATTTCACTAAAGAAGATATATGAATGGCAAATATGTACATGAAAAGATGCTCAACATCTTTAGCCATTTAGGGAATGGATTGGCAAAATTTTCCAGTAAAGGGTCAGATAGTAAATATTTTGGACTCTATGGGCTGAGACAAAAATTGATAATTTGATGTGTAGGTAGTTATATAACTAGAGAAAAAAATCCACATTTTTTTATTGATGAAATAAAACATTTAATAAAGTTTGAGTACTTTTTTTGTAACATGGGTGTATTAATGAGAATGATGCATTTTGGGGGTGGTGGGATAATGTTTAGTTTAACTGGGGCTGAAAGTTAGTGTTCCCTATCATCAAAATCAATTGCATATGCTTGTCTGTAATAAAATTTCATATATCTCATATTTGAAAATGTCTTTTCACATGTATAGGCACTGCATAAAATATTTGGTACTGCCAAATACTGATATAAATTGATGAGCATATTATTTTGATTAAGAATATTCATCATGGGCCGGCCTGTGGCTCACTCGGGAGAGTGCGGTGCTGATAACACTAAGGCCACGGGTTCGGATCCCATATAGGGATGGCTGATTTGCTCACTGGGTGAGCGTGGTGCTGACAACACCAAGTCAAGGGTTAAGATCCCCTTACCAGTCATCTTTAAAAAAAAAAAAAAAAAAAAAGAATATTCATCACTTGGGAGATGTTTATGGAGTTCTATTAGATTCTCCACTTGATATTTTCCCTTAAGTATGTCATTACATTGTAGATTAATTACTTCCAATTGAAGTTGAGGTAGTTGCTTCTCAATTGCTTACATAAATATATTTGGAAACATGGAAACTCCCTTGCATGGGAGTCTGAAAAGTGCATGCTGCTGGAACTGCAGTAGTTCAGAAAAGATATCCACTGCAAATTTGTGTGGGAATGGATTTCTCACTTCTTGTTTTAACTTCTGACAGCCCAGGAAGTACACAGAGAAGTCTGACATTATTTGTGATTCAAATTTACTTGCTGTCAAGATGGCTTTACCACAGTATGAGTTTTACATATAAGCATTGCTTTGCCCTTCAATTTCAGGTTTAAGTAATTAAGAAACATGAAGACTGCAAGAAAAGCTTATGTCCAGTGCCATTTAGTGTTTGGTAGTAGTAACTGAAAGTAGTTTTTCTCATCCAGAAAAATTTCAATCTTGACTCTGAGTTTAAAAGTTCTCAATAAAACCTTATCACTGCTAAGCCATGGAACTATGTGGTTGGGCAAGTCAGCATATCCAGCTTCTATTTCTGACAAAAATTAAGGGAACTGACAATAGTTAAGTCAATAATGCCAATAATGAAGTTAACTGTTGACACTACTAGTTCAATAACACGATAGATTCCTATACTTTCCACAAAGTATTACCAAACCCAAGTCCAGCTGCCTGCCACCAAACAGAAACAAATGGCTCGAAAGTCAAACGTTAGTGAAAAGGGAAGGCAGCTTTATTCAGGACTGGAAAACCTGAGGGAGATGGCAGACTAAACCACCTCAAAAAAACAGATTAACAGAGCGGTTTTTATAGGGGGCTGTGGAGGGAGTGGAATGAGGAGGGAGTCTGTTTCTTTGCAAAGCTCTAGCAGGCTGCTGTTAACACACGGCAGGGCCTGTGATTCCTTGTTGGAACCCAAGGTAAGCTTCCAGACATCTGGTTTGGATCACTTCTTGGAACTCTGCAAGCCTCAAAGAACTGTTAGTTTTGTAAGGTACTGATTAGCTTTCAACAGCTTCCTTTTTCTACTTAGCAGGCAAGATAAGAACATCAGAGGATGGGAAGAAAGAGAGGAGGGAAAAAAAGTGTCTTTAAAAACTTTCCTAAAGCTCAGATGGTTTTAGGTACCAACATGGCTTCAGTCCTGTCCACTCCAACAAAGTCCCCACTGTCAATAGTTCCTTCCATTTCTAAGGAATGGACCGATGACTCATCTCATTACTTCCTGCTGAATTAGGATGAAGAAGGGGTTAACCTGGAATGGAACTTTTTGACATGATGAAGGACATAGCTTTTGATACCCAGCTGGAGAGGGGAGGAACCAAAGGCATTTGTTTATCTATTGTTTTAACAGTTGACTGACAACAAGTGGTAGTACAAATAATACAAAGCTTAAACATAAGAGAACAAAGATGCTGATGATAATAAAATAACAATTTGGTGTGCAGATCAAAATAGACTTCTTAACCACAAAGGTATCAAGCTAAATAAATCATTGAGAGGGTCAGAGGGCTGCACCTATTGTAATTATCTTGTATGAGAAAATACTTTATTTATTTGGGTCTCAACTTCTCGTGAGATATTAATGCAAGTATAACAGGAACTATTAACAACCACACATATTCCTCCTTGCTATATGGTTATCAAGAACTACTTTTGTTAAGGAATTGAGAGAGATTTGCTGAGCCACTGTAGGAGCAGCTGTTTCATTAGCTATAATACTTGAAGTTTTGGAAAGATTGCTGATCTGTGGCAACTCCCCAACAGGGAAGAAGAGAATATCCATAGAAATATCCATCATCATCTGGAATCCCTCCAGGAAGATAAGCTTGTGGTTCTGGCCAAATGGAGAAGTCTCCATTGTGTAGTCCTCTAGAGACCCTAGAAAATAACTTTAAAGAACAAGCCCAATATTTAGGAGCATTGACATAATGCAAAGAGAAAGGGATTACTGTATATCCCAATAAACACTGTCCTGGATCCCCCTGTTTAATGCACTCCTAAGTCCAGGGATATCTTTTGTGACTACAAACAAACAAATCCTGAGTGGACACAAAAGAAGATGTACTGATGATGCTGCTTACAAGGCCATTCTCTCTAACCAGGGATCTGTTATTTTCAAATTGCAAGGGGCTAATTTTAAAGATAACTTGGTGGCTTATTCAAAGCTGGCAAGCTATCCACTAATTGGTACATCAACAACGTTAAGAACTTATATGAATTCTTTGTTTAAGAAAAGGATGTCTCATCCAAGTCATGAGGCCCCCCCTTCAAGGCTGTGAATACGTTTATTTTTTTTTAAAAGGATGACCGATAAGGGGATCTTAACCCTTGACTTGGTGTTGTCAGCACCACACTCACCCAGTGAGCGAACCGGCCATCCCTATATGGGATCCGAACCCGTGGCCTTGGTGTTATCAGCACCACACTCTCCCGAGTGAGCCGCGGGCCGGCCCTAAGGCTGTGAATACGTTTAGAGAACTGCTTGTGTAGCTGGGTCAGATACAAGACCTTATTTCCTCCTTTTTGATCAAAACATTCCTCATGGAAGTTGATGAGCAGTTTCCTGATTGAAAGTTCCCTCAGTGCTGGGAAGTCTCATTCTCAGGTAGTCATGTCCTATGTTGGAGGGAAAGGTGAAACAGCAGTTAGGCCCGATTAGGGTAACATGAAGTGGGGCCAGGAACTTAGAAGAGATATCCTATTTTATAACCAATTGAATAATTTAAGCTGTTATCCTGTCAAATGAAAAAGGTAAATATTAGAGGGGTAAGAGTCTCATTCATTATGGCATTGGGTGGTTTGGTGAACTTTCTGTGTGGCCCATCCATCAGGTGTCAGACCTGTTCCTTAAAATTCATTTAATTTCAACATACAGGGCTTCAGGAACAGAGCAGTTTCTGACTTCAGTAATTCTATGTAAGAAAGGTGGATTGGAGGAACCTAGGAGAATTTAGGATTTAGTCTAGTCTACAGGTAGATAAGAAAAAGTCAAATAGAATGCACAGGGCTACAATCTAACAACAGGTATATTACAACTTTTCTTTAGAAACATAATTTCTTCTCTCCACTTTGAGTACATAGGAATCCCAGATTTAAAAATCTCTCGAGGCTAGGAAGCCAAAACAAGGCAGACTTTAGATTTTACCTGACATTTTTATTTACTCACTGTAAGGCTGAGAACACTTGAAGTCAGGCATTTTATGCACATTCTCAAATGTGATGTTTTAGTCAAAGTCTTGGCAATATAACTAATGTTTCCAATTGTATCCTGTTATAAAGAGGGAGAAAATTCTTATCCAACTTACATAAATAACCATATTGCCATAAGGATCATAAGGATATTCACAAAATCATACGGATACTCACACACAGTTTTCAAGTTTTGGAGGAATCAAACAGGGGAAAAAGCAAATATTTTCATCTTTGTTCATAAAAGTATATTTTACCAAATTGCTGTAGGTTATAGACAGCTTAAGAGAGAAGATTTCCTTAAATCTGGAAAACAAAACATTTAAGTAAAGAACCAACAATGTTTTAAGTAAAAGTCATAAAAGCACTGTCTTTATCAGTTGTTTAGCTTTATGTAATTAATTTTTGTTTTGCTTGATCTTGACTAGGAATTTTACAAATCCATCAGATTTATTATTAGTTCTGAAAAACTTTTATTTTATCCATCAATCTTAAAGTTATTTGAAGCCTGTGTTTAAGAGTATTTGTTATGAGTCTTTTATATGAATCTGATTACAGATGCCTTTAAAGACAAATCAAAACTGTGGATAACAGGGTCTTAGAATAGTCACAGTTAAAATCTGATGAAAACTTAGTATAATCAACAGTTGACCAGGAAATTTATTTCTATTGCATACAGCACCTCAAGATAACCAAAAGCTGACTGATAATGTTATATCAGGACCATTAGATCCATACAAATATAGCCTTGAAAAAGATCTAACATAACAACCAAAATATGATTGATATATCAGATTTTAATAATTTTTCATAACTTTGTAACATTTATATCAACAACATATCCATGAATACAACTGAAAGAAGATCTAGTAATATTTATCATTTGATAATCTTTCTCATACAATTCACCAAATAAGTCTAATCATTTAATATCACTGCAAGATGAGGGATATTTTCTTTGAGGCTCTCTAAGGGCCCAACTGGAAAATCTCAAAGATTTAATCTAGAATTTTGATATTTGGGGCTGCCCATCAAGAATGCCAAAAGTTTAGGGCCGACCTCGTGGCTCACTCGGGAGAGTGTGGCGCTGGGAGCACAGTGGTGTTGGGAGCGCCGAGGCCGCAGGTTCGGATCCTATATAGGGATGGCGGGTGCACTCACTGGCTGAGCGCGGTGTGGGCGACAACAAGCCAAGGGTTACGATCCCCTTACTGGTCACAAAACAAAACAAAACAAACAAAAAAAAAGAATGTCAAAAGTTTAAAGCATTTGATCAAACCAGGATCACAGGTCACTGTGAAATAATAGTCATTCATTTAACCAAAGTTGTAATCGGAGCCTTCGAAAGCAACTCAGAAAGTTACCTGGATGTAAAAACCTCAACCCTTTAAAAACTCAGTTTTTTTCAGGTAATCAAAACCTAATAAAGACAACATAGCAAAATTATCTGATAGAATGCAAACTCTTTGTTTGTCAGGCCAGTTACCAAAAAAGGTAAAGAAAAACCTGCAGTGTGATGGTTTCTCCTTATGGGAAGCCTATTTAGGTAACCCATAAATCAAACTTAATGAAAGGTATTTTTAATTTAATTAGACACAGAAAGGAAGTGTCCAAGGTTATGAGGGGAATAATTCAAACATATGAAGAGAAAGCCAAGAGTACGGAAGCAAATCATATTAGAAGAAAAACATTGTTTTTCTAAGCCTCTAAGAACATTTCAGTGTCAGATGATAACAGCAGAGTTAGCTGATGAAAAAGCTAAAGAGAGTTATTCAAACCTTTTCAAGGGTAGAAAAAGTGGAGGCTGCAGGCAATTATAACCTGCAAATCACTTACAGCAGAAACAACAAAAGTTGACCTTCTGAGATATGCATCTAAGAATCTACAAGAGGAAGATACTTCAACAAACAAAACTCCCATTCTCAATGAAAAATGCAGCATATCCAACCTGAAAACAGGGAGATTAATAGAATCTCTAGAAGAAATGTTGCAAATATAGAAACTGTAGTTTAGAAGATGGCTGTTAAAGAAACAGATTTTATAATTAAAAATCAAAACCTCTTGCAATTGTACTAAGAGCAGATCAATATTTCAAGAGAACTTTGTTGTTCCAATGTGGGGGGTAGGATTTAGTTCTGTATTAGTGTCTTTTTAAAGATCAAAACTCAATAAATTGTTGGGTCAAAAGTCATGCTTGTTATTAAAGGCTTTCTTTTTTTTTTTTTTTTTGTCTTTTTTCGTGACCGGCAAGGGATCGCAACCCTCAGTGTTGTGCCCGTACCAGACCGGGACTGGCAACGGGATTGCAACCCTCGGTGTTGCGCTCACACCTCGCTCAGCCAGTGAGCGGCTGGTCTGTATGTGGGATCCGAACCCTCGGCGGGAGCGCCGCCACACTCCCAAGCGGCGCACTGTAGCAGTGTGCCACCGGGCCGGCCCAAAACTCAATCTTTAGAAAGACTTAGAAATAATTCCCTTCTAATAATAGCCAACTTAATCACATACAAAATTCTTTCATAAATTCGCCCTTCATAAACCATTATTACTGATACAGGAGGTACTCAGTTACCCTGGGCCTGGGTTTCAGGACACAGCTCTGGGTTTCCAGACACTCCCTGAGGTCTCAGGCCCCCTCCTCTGGCTCTCTCCTGGAGGAAAGGTACTATTGCCAGTTAGACTTATTTTTAGTACCAACACAGGGAAAATGAGACCACAAAGGCCTGGCTTATGCAAATCCAGTGGCTGGGCATGTCTAATAGAGAGCACAGAATATTATTGAATATGCTTGGTGCATATGATAGGGTCTGACCAATGAACATGCTCCAGGAAGAGACTGACTGAGCATGTGCAAGACTAAATGTTACATAGCTGGGAGCCACCCCCTTAACTGAATATTCATTAGATAGAGAAACTATAAAAGCCAAATCCCAGCAGAAGGCAGGGTTGTTGCTGGCTTTCCTGGGGACAACCTACGCTTCTCTGGCTGAGCTGTGTATACCTTACTTTGTATCAGACTTACTTTCAGCAAGCAGCTGCTCATTCTCTTGAGCCAGCCTGCACTTTGTACTGAACTTTAAGTATGTTTTTCTTGCTTTTGTGTTAGACTTGATGTCTGTACTGAACTTACTTTTGTGTTAAACTTGGTGTGGGCCCTGCCCAGTCTCTGGAGCTATGCTGTGCTCTCTTGGTGAAACCTGTATCTCTTATCTATTAAATTAAACTTGTTCTCACTGTCTACTGGGACTCTGCCCTTGAATTCTTTCCTGTGGCAGAGCCAAGAACCTGGTAAGAGGACTGGGCAGGTTGTGGCCAACTATCAGGCCCCCTGGACCCTATTTCTGATGTCAGTTGGTGTTATGGGTTGAATTTTACCTCCCCAAAAAGATATGTTGAAGTCCTAACTCCCAGTACTTCAGAACATGATCTTATTTGGAAATAGAGTTTTTGCAGATGTAGTCAAGTTAAGATGAGGTTATTAGGGTGGGATCTAATCCATATGACTGGTGTCCTTATAAGAAAGGGAAATTGGGACACAATACAGGTATGAATAGAGGGAAGAATTTGTGAAGACGCAGGGAGAAGACCATGTGAAGATGGAGGATTGGAATGATGCATCTATAAGCCACGGAATGTCAAAGATTGCCAGCAAACCCCCAGAAGCTAAAGAGAGGCAAGAAAAGATCCTTTTCTACAGGTTTCAGAGGGAATATGGCCCTGTGATTTTGATTTTGGACTTCTAGTCTCTAGAATGGTGAGACAATAAATTTCTGTTGTTCTAAGCCACTGTCTTAGTCTGTTCAGGCTGCTATAAAAAAATACCACAGACTGGAGAGCTTATAAAGAACAAAAATGTATTTCTCATAATTCTGGAGGCTGGGAAGTCCAAGATCAAGACAAGGCAGATTGGATGTGTGGTGAGGGTCTGTTTCCCTCACAGATGGTGGCCTCTAGCTATGTCCTCGAATGGTGAAAGGGGCGAGGCAGCTCTCTAGGGCTTCATTTATAAGTGCATTAATTCCATTCATGGTGCTTCACGAACCTCATGACCTCATTGCCTCCTAAAGACCCACCTCTTAATACCATCACCTTGAGGATTAGGTTTTGACATATGTGTTTGGGGAGGGGGAGGGACACAAACATTCAGACCATAACAGCTACCCAGTATGTGGTAATTTGTCATGGCAGCCCTGGCAAACTAATACAGTTAGATACAAAGGCCAGGTTCCCTTCCTCAATTTGGAAGAATTCTGAATGGCTGCTCAGCTGCCAACTCCCTGTAGGACTGGCTGAGACCTCAGTTGCACATACACTGTAGGTTAGCTTCTTCTTTTGCCCAATATTGTGTTCTTCACTTCCTTAGAAGTATATCCCCCAAGAGCACTTTCCAATTAAACTTCTATATGGAACTTTCCATCTCAGAGTCTGTTTCTAGGAAACCTAGGATAGGAAAGGGTCTGGACCACAGAATACCCTGGTCTGCCATCCTGTCATGGCATTCAGCCACCAAGGATTATCCAGTCATGAACTTCTCTGACCTCAACGTACCCTAAACAAACAATGTGGAGATGCTACATGTCTCTCAGACCCAAGACCCAGTGTTAAAGCAAATGTGTCTCTCTTGTCATGGCCTCTCTCCAGATGAGGTCTACTTAGGGCTTCTATTGTGACTCCAGGTCTTGGCCATTCAGGATGGGGCAGTGTATTAGTCCTTTTCTGTTGCTTATAACAAAATACCTGGAACTGGGTAGTTTAGAAAGAAAACAAAATTTATTGCTTACAGTTTCTGAGGCTGGGAAGTCCAAAGTCCAGGGAACACAGCTGGTGAAAGTTTTCTTTGGCAGATTATCACATTGCAAAACGGTGGAGCAGAGAGAGCAGAGAGAGCACAGAGAGAGGAAGACAGACTCTCCTCTTCTTTTACAGCCATCAGAAACACGCCCCTTGACCACCATTTTTAATCCATTCACTACTGCGCAGTCCTACAATCCAATCACCTCTTCAAGGCTCCACCTTTCAATTACCATAAGAGGATTTCCCACCCTCTTAACAGTCACAGTGGGGACTAAGTTTCTAACACAAAACTTGGGGGACACAATCCAAGCTTCAATGAGTTTTGGGGGGACATAATTCAACCCGCTGCAGGCAGGGTTGGGCTGGGCACTACCAGGAAGGAGAGAAGAAGATTCTTTTGTGGGCAACCACCATACTCATAGCCCTGGAGCAAGGATCTCAGCTGAACCAGTAAAAGATCTTGGACTCATTCTAAAAATCTACCTGTCAAGAGAGATGAGAGGGGCAGGAGACTCTTTAGTGGAGAGGCTGAGGGTTAAAGGCTTCTACTGGTTCCAGCCTGGAAAAATCATATTCTGTTGCATCTTCTTCCTCCCTCCTCCCCACCTTTCTCTCTCAGACCCTAGCCCCCACACTTCCCTCCTCTTCTCTCCCTCCCACCTTTCTCCCGTCCTTCCTCCCCTCTTTCCCCAATGTCACCCTTCTCCTTCAGCCCCCATTGCCCCAGCCTCCTCACTTCAGATCTGGGGACTTTCAGCACCAGCCCATGGCCACTCCCACCCCTACCAGGGGAGAGGGGACAGGGAAGGGAATGACAGAATTTGTCCCTAGGAATGGAGAGAAGAGTTGCAGGCCCTAAGGGCTTCAGGCCTCCTCAGAGAAGTGGGCTATGGGTAGATAGTCTATTAATTAATCCGTTCATTATTCATTCAGTGAACAATTGTTTTTCACCTACTATGTCCTGGTACTGTGTAGCCTCTGGGTCTTGCATGCAGAAAATGCTCAGGCTCTGCCCTCCAGGATCTAGTGAGGGAAGAGGTTGGTGAGCAAACAGGTGACCACCAGAGGATTGATGAGGACCACATAGAGAGCTATAGATGGGGTTTGGGAGTTGTTGGGGTGCAGGATCCACCCAGGGGCTGCTGGGAGAACAGTTGTGCTCAGGTCTGCATGTGAGGGTCACCTGGCTACAATGTGGAGCTGGAGCTACTGCAGAAGAAATGACTGAGGCAGGGCCCATGTGGAGGGGCCATCTTAGCACAGCCCACGCCCAGGAGAACCGCTTTCCTTCCTGAGCTGGTAGTGGGGCTTGGAGCATATGCAGAGGGATGATCCCATTGGGACCCTCATTGACCCCACATTTCTTGTTTCCTTTCCACCCCTCCCTGGTGGGGTCTACTGAGAGCCTCTGGGGGGAAACAGTGTTAGAAGAAGTGGAGAATGGTGGGGGTAGGTTGGGAGAATGGGGAGAGGGCCCAGAATGCTGCCATTTCGGCATCTGGAGGTCACCCATAGCAGTTTTGAGGGGTGTTTGTGTCTTGTTCCCTGGGCTGTGTCCCTTGCCCCAGCTCCAGGAGGCTCATTCCCACTCTGCTTGTCCTGGGCCCCTCGCCCAGCACAAACCTCCCCTTGGATGGTGTCACCCCTCTGCTCCTCAATCCCTGTGGTGGCTCCTCTTGGCCCACTGGCTAGAGTGTGAGCTGGTCCTGGTGCCACTCACAGCCCCAGCACCCTCCCTGCCCCTAGGTCACCACACCCACCAACACCCCTGCCCCTGAGCCTCTTCTCTGTCTGGGTCTTTCTCTTTCCTCGGTTCCAGCCCTCTAGTTATCCTGGGCTCTTGATGTGGGATCTTTCACACCAAACACACTCGAATCCTAGTACAAGGACCTCTGCACTATAACCAAGATGAATATAGGTATTTAAATAAACTTTTATTGAGGTACAATTTATATACATATGATAATATGTATCCATTTTAGGTGTACATCTCATTGATATTTTGGACAAGTTTATATACCTGTGTGATCATCATGACAATCAAAATATAGAACATTTCATTACCCACATAGTTCGCATTCAGTCCCCACCCCCAAGTCTGGGCAGCCACTACTCTGTCCCATTGATGACAGTTGTCCTTTTCTGCAGCACGCATTCATGGATTCACACAGTGTGCCCTCTTTAGAATCTGGCTTCTTTTCTTTGGCTAATTTCTTAAGATTCAGGATGGAAGTTTCCTAGATTTTTTCCTAGTCACAGTGAGAATCAGAAGCATTAGAAAAGAATGGAGATGCTGGAATCTGCATGGTGTAGTGGTTAGAGCAGAGTCTCCGAGTGGAGCAGAACTGGGACCAAAAGCTAGTTCCAAAACTGATCAGCTTTGAGACAGGGTGAGCCATGCATGGTCTCCCACCTCAATTTTATCAGCTGCGAGGTGGGGCTAATGTCACTCCATTGCTATTTCTATGGACAGTGGACTGTGGCGACTAGGGGCTTGACTCTGGAGCCAGACTGATGGAGGCACTAAATTGATGTGGGGCCTGGCCAATGCTTTTATCTTCAGATTCTTCCTGCACCTTCCCAGTCCCACACATTGTACCGCACTATTTCCCTTGTCCTTCAACTCACTCCTGGCTTCCCCACCCCCTCACCCAATTAACTTCACACCGACCTACTGTCCAGCCTCAAACGGCCTCCTCCTCTTCCCTACATTCTCCCTACAGACCCACATCCATATGGAAGTATGGCCACTTCCACACTCACCCTACACATTCCAAATGTATTCCCCAGTGACCCCTGGGGCTGTGACTTTGAGGAGGGACCAGGGCCTCACATTGTCCAGGAGGGTCTCCAGAGGCTGGGAGCAGGCAGGGGTGGCGCCCTGCTAGTGCAGTGGCCACCCCTCATCCATCTGATTGTGGTCTTGAGGCCCTCAGGGGCAGAGGAGGGCAGGAGAGCAATTGAACCCACTTGAGCCTGAGACGGGGGCCCAGGCTAATCCTGGGGGCTTAGTGGGATTTTCTGGTCTGTGTATGCCCTGCTCTCTTGGGCCTGATAACTGACTGATCTGCAGATAGGCCGGACACAGGGGATTTAGCCACAGTGAGGGTGTTTATCTTGTCCCCACAATCCCACTATCTTCATCAGGGATGATCATTGTTAATTTTCGTATATGTCTTCCTAATCCCCATCCCTTTTAAAGATGATGCCTTTATAACACATGTATAAATATGTGCCTATATTAGGATCACCTTGTTCTTTATCTGAATTTGTTTCACTTACTAAGTATCTTGTGCACCCTTCTATATCAGTACATAGAGAGCAAACTCAATCTAATCGTTATTTGGTATTGTTTAAATTCATTTAATGAATATCATTATACATATATCATGAAATTCATTTTAATAAGTATCATTATACATCTTGTGTCAATGGGCCAGTATTTGGTGTGTTCTTTGTAGCCAGAAGTCTGACCATTCTGGCAGGAAAGAAAGAACAGGTCTTCTAGGGTCTTTTTTAGAAGGGTCTCAACTATCAGGGGGCATCCTGGTGCCCGCGTCACAGGTGCCCTTATGACGTCATCACTCTCTCCCCTCCTCCACTCTTCCTGCTGGAGCTGGGACTGGAGGAGTGCAGCAGACCTGAGGGTGATGGAACCATCTATCCCCTAAGCATGGGTAATTTAGTAGAGTGCAGAACTGTGGGGATCTGACCATCAATTCCTCAGCCAGGGGCATTCAATGTTTTGTAATAGATCCAGCCACGTTTTCTGAGAGGTAAGGGTAAGTTTCCCATAGTTACTTCATGAAAGGATCCCCCTCCCTTTCTGAAGTCCCAGGAAAGGCCAGGAAGGTGAGTTTGTGGTTGACTTGACACCTAGTGGTAGAGAGAGCACCCTCACTTTCTCCCATGTTTTTACTCCCTACGCTCTGATTACAGAAGGACAGCACGTTTTCTGAGAGGTAAGGGTAAGTTTCCCATAGTTACTTCATGAAAGGATCCCCCTCCCTGTCTGAAGTCCCAGGAAAGGCCAGGAAGGTGAGTTCGTGGTTGACTTGACACCTAGTGGTAGAGAGAGCACCCTCACTTTCTCCCATGTTTTTACTCCCTACGCTCTGATTACAGAAGGACAGGGAACCATTTAAAATTATCATCAAAGATAATGATGAAATCACATTGATAGAACAGAGCTTGAAGGAGCAAAGGAGAGAAGAGAGAAGTGACAAGTGACTCCCCCTCCCACCACTCTCACTACCTTTCCCAGAACTCTGTTGGTAGATGGGTCCAGGCTATGCTGTGACTGGGAGAGCCTTGACTTGTGACATCTCTGGCCTTGTGGTCCAGCAGAAAGACTCAAAGGTCTGTGACCATGTGATTTATCGTCCAAAAAGAGATCCCTCAGTGAGGGAAAAGGGCACGTGTCATCATTACACCAGGACAATAGGCATAAACGCAGGTGTCCCAGGCAAGCTGGGGTGAATGGTTGACATACACAAGCTGGAATGAACAGCGTTGACCTCTCCTTGACTGTCCTTTTCCCTCTTTCCTTCTTAGGCAGAGAGAGGTAGGTCTGGCTGGGATATGGCATGTAGATGGTAGCAAAGAGGCAGGCAAAGGAGTGTGAACCCAGACCACGAAGGGCTGGAAGCTGCAAGTGAGGACTGTGGGGAATGCAAGGACTGAAGTGTGGGAAGCCAAGGTCTAAAATGTGTGTGTTAGTGTGTGTGTGCATGCACGTATGTTTGTATTGATGTGTGTGTTAATTGAAGTTTAAGCTGTTTATAAGGTGTGTGAGGTGGAGAAATCTTTACTACTTTGGGGAGGCAGAGGGGACGCTGTAGGTTGTGGGTTTAGCCTGAAATCAGAGGTGGAGGGCAGGGCAAGCAAAGGATGCCAGCTCTTCAGCAGGTGGGAGTGGTCTCAAGGGAAGAGACGCAGATCCCGGGTGGGTGGACAGGCTGAGGCGAAACTTGTAGCTCTTTTACCTTTATGTCCTGGCGTTCTTGCTCCGGACTGGTCAACCAGGTCCATGGAAAACCGGGTGAGGTAGTTAGGGCAGTTGTACTCCCATTTTGGGACCCTTCTTGGCACACCCCGAGTTTCCTAGGTGTCCTGTGTTTTCTGTTTCCTCTTGCAAGAGCCAGAAGGGAAGACCATCATGACACAAGAGTCTGCCGCGGTGTTCATCCAGGCCTGGTGGCGCGGGACGCTGGTGCGCCGCACGCTACTGCACGCGGCCCTCAGAGCGTGGACCGTTCAGTGCTGGTGGAGGCAGACGCTGGCGAGGCTGCTGACGCAGCGGCTGCGGGGAGCGCTGGAGTTCTACGCACGGGGAGAATGGGCAGCTGTCAGGCTGCAGTCCTGGGTCCGCATGTGGCGCATCCGCCAGCGTTATTGTCGTTTGCTCAACGCTACCCGCATCATCCAGATCTATTGGCGCTGGCATAATAGCCATTCCCGTGGATTTATTCAGGGTCACTATGAACTCAAAGAAAACCAACTGGGTATTCAACTTGAAATTTCTCTGGGCTCACAGGCTTGTAAGGTGCAACAATGCATACCTCTTCCAATTAAAGAATGACATGGTCTGCTCTAGCTGTGTCCCCGACTGTCTTTGTGAGACATATTTTTAGGAAGTCATCGTTTGAGGTAATGATGGAAAATACTAGGCATCCCACAAGTCACCTCTGAGGAGTCAGCAGCGGTTGTCTGGGGTTCCATGTGGAGAAGGATTCTGAGAGCCCTTTGGCTGGATGAACAGGACCTGTGATTGGGAGGGTTGGGGTTTCAGGATCGCCAAGTCGACCAACTCCAGGAAGACTAAATGGTGCCCCGTGGTGACTGTGTCATCTTCTGTCCTTTTTTCTTTGCAAATTTTTAAGATTTATTTATTTATTTTTGGAGCTTTTTTTTTTTTTTTTTTTTTTTTTTTTCTTTTTTTTTTTTCAATTTTTTAAATTTTTTTCTCTTTTTCTTTGCAAAATTTTAAGATTTATTTATTTATTTTTGGAGCGTTTTTTTTTTTTTTTCTTTTTTTTTTTTCAATTTTTTAAATTTTTTTCTCTTTTTCTTTGCAAAATTTTAAGATTTATTTATTTATTTTTGGAGCGTTTTTTTTTTTTTTTCTTTTTTTTTTTTCAATTTTTTAAATTTTTTTCTCTTTTTCTTTGCAAAATTTTAAGATTTATTTATTTATTTTTGGAGCGTTTTTTTTTTTTTTTCTTTTTTTTTTTTCAATTTTTTAAATTTTTTTCTCTTTTTCTTTGCAAAATTTTAAGATTTATTTATTTATTTTTGGAGCGTTTTTTTTTTTTTTTCTGACAGCTGGCCGGTGCAGGGATTGAACCCTGGACCTTGATGATATCAGCACCCTACTCTAATCAACTGAGCAAACCGCCAGCCCAAGATTTTTTTAAAAAATTGTGGTAAAATATACATAACATAAATTTACTGTTTTAAATGTACAGTTCAATAGCATTAAGTATATTTACACTGTTGTGCAACCATCACCGCCATCCATCTTCAGACCTTTATTCATTGCGAAGCTGAAACTTCGTACCCATTGAACAATAATTGCCCATTTCTCCTTCCCTCCAGACCTGGCGACCATCATTTGACATTTTGGGCCTATGAATTTGATGTCTCTAAGTACCTCATATGAGTGAAATCATACAATATTTGTCTTTTTGTGACTGGCTCATTTGACTTAGCATAATGTCTTTGAGATTCATCCATGTTGTAGCATGACTCAGATTTTCCTTTTGAAGGCCAAATAGTATTCCATTGCGTGTATACACCACATATTGCTTATCCATTCTTCTGACAATGGACAATTGGGTTGCTTCCACCTTTTGGCTATTTGAGTAATGCTGTTATGTACATGGGCGCACAAATATCTCTTCAAGACCCTGCTTTCTTTCGGGTATATACCAAGAAATGGAATTGCTGGATCATATGGTAATTCTATTTTTAATTTTTTGAGAAACAATCATAATGTTTTCCATAGCAGCAGTACCATTTCACATTCCCACCAGCTGTGCACAATGGTTTCAATTTCTCTATGTTTTCGCCCAACACTTGTTTCTCTGCTTTTTTGATAAAAGCCCTCCTAATAGCTGTGAAGTGGTATCTCATTGTAGTTTTGATGTACATTTCCCTAATGATTAAGGATGAGAATATTTTTATATTCTGTTGGTCATTTGTATATCTCCTTTGGAGAAATGTCTGTTCAAATCCTTTGCCCATTTTTTGAATTTGTTTTTGTCCTTCTGTTGTTGAATTGTAGGTGTCCTTTATAATTTCTAGATTTTAATATCTTATCCGATGTATGATTTGCAAAGATTTTCTCCCATTCTGTGGATTGCCTTTCCACTCTGTTTTTGTCCTTTGATGCACAAAAGTTTAAAATTTTGATGTAGTCAATTTATCTATTTTTTCTTTGTTCCCCGTGCTTTTGGTATCATATCCAAGGAATCACTGCTAAATTCAATGTTATGAAGATTTTTCCCTATGTCTTCTTCTAAGAGGTTTATAGTTTCATACCTTGTGTTTAGGTCTTCAATCCATTTTAAGTTAATTTTCGTATATGGCATAAGGTAAGGTTTTATCTTCATTCTTTATGAAGTTGATATCCAGTTTTCCCAGCACCATCCATTGAAGAGACTGTCCTTTCCCTATTGAATGGACTTGGCATCCTTTCTGAAAATCATTTGACCACATATGTGAGGGTTTATTTCTGGGCCATCTATTCTATTCCACTGGTCTATAGGTCTGTCTTTATGCAAGTACCACACAATTTTGATTACTGTAGCTTTGTAAGAAGTTTTGAAATTAGGAAGTGCAAGACCTCCAACTTTGTTCTTTTTCAAGATTATTTTGGCTATTCATTGTCCCTTTAGATTCCATGTGAATTTTAAGATGAATTTCTCTATTTCTACCCAAAATGCCATTGTGATTTTCATAGGGATTGCATTTAATCTATAGATCCCTTTGGGTAGTATTGGGATGTTAACAATATAAAGTCTTCCACTCCACGTACATTGGATATGTATACATTTG
Source organism: Galeopterus variegatus (assembly GCF_000696425.1). Classification (NCBI taxonomy): domain Eukaryota; kingdom Metazoa; phylum Chordata; class Mammalia; order Dermoptera; family Cynocephalidae; genus Galeopterus; species Galeopterus variegatus. Next base: position 510 of record NW_007729535.1, on the reverse strand, counting down.
TGTCTTCTTTAATCTCTTTCAGTAACGTTTTGTAGTTTTTAAAGTAAAAGTCTTTCACCTCCTTATGTAAGTTTATTCCCAAGTATTTTATTCTTTTTGATGGTACTGTAAATGGAATTGTTTTCTCACTTTTTCTTTTGAATTGCTCATTTTTAGTGTGACACATTTTTGTGTGTTGATTTTGTATCCTGCTAATTTTCTGAATTAATTTAAGCTTTTTGTGTGAAATTTTTAGGGCTTTCTAAATATAAAATCATGTTATCTGTGAACAGAGATAATTTTACATCTTCCTTTACAATTGGATGCTTTTTGTTTCTATTTCTTGCCTAATTGCTCTGGCTAGGACTTCCAATTCTATGCTGAATAGAAGTGGTGAAAGCAGGCATACTTTCCTTGTTCCTGATCTTAGAAGAAAAGCTTTCAGTCTTTCACCATTGAGTATATTAGCTGTGAACTTTTCATATATGGCCTTTATTATGTTGAGGTCATTTCCTTCTTTTCCTATTTTGT
>NW_007729534.1:393605-394188 GCF_000696425.1 Galeopterus variegatus | reverse complement strand
AAAGAAAATATACTCAAACAAAACCAGAGTTGCAAAGAAACCGTCTCAGGACATGGAGCCAGTTGGTAGGCTAGCCGCAAATGGGTCCACTCACTGAGCTCAGAAAGAAGTTAAACAAATAGACCAAAAAATTCCTAACACATTACAAACCAGTATTTCAAATCGAAAGCAAATCTGACAAGTTAAATTAATTTTTACAAGCTTTTGAGTTAAAGGAATTTTGTGGTGGGGCAAAAGAATTTTAGCTGTTTTAAATCCTTTTTTTNTTGAATGCCAGAAAATTGTATTTGAGACAGTCTAGTCAGACAGGTTGCTTTTAATCTAGTTTTTGTTCCTTCACTGAGTTAACTGAGTTAAGGGCTGAGTCAAGGAACAAATAGAATCAAAGCCACTCAACACAGGGGCTTTGAGAGGAAAGCAACATGCCCAAAAGAAGGCTGGTTGGCGCCCCCTGGCTAGTTTCTCATGTGGCTTTAGAGACTTTGGCAAAAAAGCTAACAAGAGAAGCACATAGAGTTTCAAGAAAAAGAGTTTCAGTCCACTAAATAGTCTCTGGGGGGAAGCAAAAATCCACAGAGAGAAA
>NW_007729534.1:383149-392361 GCF_000696425.1 Galeopterus variegatus | reverse complement strand
CAAACCAGTATTTCAAATCGAAAGCAAATCTGACAAGTTAAATTAATTTTTACAAGCTTTTGAGTTAAAGGAATTTTGTGGTGGGGCAAAAGAATTTTAGCTGTTTTAAATCCTTTTTTTGGGGGGGGGCTCAAACAACAGGCTAATAAGAGTTCTAGGCCTTTGTTGTACCCTATGGTACCTCTCTTTATGACAAAACAACACAGAAAGACAATGACAAAGGAAATATAAAGACTATTTCTGGAAGGAAGAGGATCAGGCCATATGAATATTCATAACAAATGTACACCAGAGTTGCTACACCACAGACTAGTCATACAAATCCTTTTCATTCTATTAATTAAAGTTTTGGAAAAAGATAATGTTGAGAAAATAGAATAATCAGGCCCCCTCACCTGCCCATCCGGTTGGGGGTGGGTGGTGCGGCACATTCTTTGTAAGCAAATTGTGTGTGTGGGGGTGGAGTTAGTGTCCATGTGCAGTGCTGCCGCCTGGCTGGCATTTACTGCCTTGGGTGTCCGCTCCAAGCAGCCATGCTCTCAAGCCTATGGCTCCAAACACCTTTTGGCTGGTTACCTAGCTCATAGACCTATGTGTGAGGGGCCTGGGGACCCAGCCTGGCATGTGAAGGGTTTGTGACCAAGTCTGTGAATGGGCTTGAGGGGTCTGTGAGCTCCAGACCCAGCCCTAGCTCAACAGTTAGCCCAGTCGGCAGGATTATGGGCAAGTAAAAGAGCTCAACAATTGGCATAGTTGGCAGGATTATAAGCAGGTAAAAAAAGCTCAACAGATAAACATTAAACAATTTTTTATTATTTTATTTTGTTAATATACATTGTGGCCCATTACCGAAAACAATTTTTTTCCATTGCTCAACTGGATTCCATTGAGAAAAAGAGACCAGGAGTCTGAAAGGTAAGAAAAGCTTACCATTTTGCTAGCTTTCAAGCTCTGGTTTTTCTCAGCTATGGCTTCCAGAAGAGCAAGCTTGCTTTGGTATCCTGCTCATAGTGCCATAATTATAGGGACCAAGGGAAGACATCCCCTTCAACCTCCTGAAGATTCTCTGAAAAATCATCTGATAAACACAGCACAGTTTTACATGACATGAGAGCCTTCAGAATGAAGACCCAAATATATATGGAAGATTATCCATATTTATGGTTAGGTTCTATGAAGCAGGCACAGCCATACAGAAATGTGATTGGACAAGAAAAGTAGGATTTAATGCTCACAGACTCAGTGGAGAAATTCAGCAAGGCCTGCCAGTTCAGATTCTTCTTGGACTCTCTGTGTAGCATTCTTCCCTCCAGAGTATGGGGAAGGACCCTTTCAGGAATGGGGGTCTTATGACCTACCATCAGACAAGGTATGTCAGAGAAATTCTTTTTGGCCAGCCCCAAGACAGAGAGATGGAGGAGACTGGAGTGTATCTATGACCCACCTTGGGGAAGAGGGATTCTAGTTTCTATGGCTCGCCTCAGGGGAGAATGAGGCTGAGAGACAGGAGGGCAGGGGGAACCTGTTCAAGCAAGATCTCTGCGGTGCAGGACTGGCCCTCACAACTCTGCTAGTCACCCATCAGGGAAGCCATTGCCGGCAAGAGGGAGCATGCTTCTCACAGGTTGAGAAGTTTAAATTGTAGTTGTCTAGCAATCACTTTAAAGAGGAAGAAAAGGGAAAGAGAAAGGGAGAGTAAAAGAGAATAAAGCGTTGTTGTCAGAATTTAGGCTGGTGGCTCTGGGAGAGACTTACCAGCAGCAGAGACACGAAAGCAAAATAGTCCCAATGGCCACTCGCCTCTCGTGGATGGGGTCTCCTCTGGTGCCTGAAGCTTTCCAATTTTCACTGGTGCAGATATTAGAACATGCGCCACTCTGATATTGCAGGAAAATCCCAGGGTGGTCCCCAGCACCCAGAGTCCCCTTATCTCCTGTTTTGGCTTGCCAAAGAAATGTTACCGAATTAGGCTCTTGGGTCCCAAAGTCATAGAAATGAACAATGCACTCAGCAGTAAAGCAGGCAATGCTTTATTGAAAGAGGAGATAGACTTATGCATAAAGGAGGTAGCTACAGAAAAGCTACATCCCGAGGGGAGCTGTTCAGGGTCCTTTATAGGGCAAGGGGTGCAGGCCAGTGCCATCATTCTGTGCTTCTGGAGGTTGGCCCATTCTGTTTTTCATGGGCACATGCTCAGTTAGTGCTTTGGTCTGTGCACCTGCTCAGTAGTGCAAGATGGTGGTGTCGCTCATTATCACCACCCTAGAAGGGTCGTTGTAGAGGTCACCTTGAAGCTCTGTGTGCATGCTGGAACTCCTAAAGGGGTCTTAAGGTTAATCTGTAACAATTTCTACAATTACAGGAAAAGAAAGAATGGGCAGATAACAACAAGTTTTAATTTTTATTTTATTTTTTATTTTTTTTGTCTTTTTCCGTGTCCGGCAACGGATCACAACCCTCAGTGTTGCCCCCGTACCGGACTGGGGACCGGCAATGGGATCGCAACCCTTGGTGTTGCTCCCGTGCCTCGCTCAGCCAGTAAGCGGGAACGGGTCTGTATGTGGGATCCGAACCCTCGGGCGGGAGCGCCGCCACGCTTCCCAAGCGGCGCACTTATCCAGTGCGCCACCAGGCCGGCCCAACAACAAGTTTTAAATAAAGCTAACAGTTACATTGTAACAAGCCTTGGGGAGGGGATTTGCAACTAAGTGAATATCTGTTCCCNCATTGCCGGCAAGAGGCAGCATGCTTCTCACAGGTTGAGAAGTTTAAATTGTAGTTGTCTAGCAATCACTTTAAAGAGGAAGAAAAGGGAAAGAGAAAGGGAGAGTAAAAGAGAATAAAGCGTTGTTGTCAGAATTTAGGCTGGTGGCTCTGGGAGAGACTTACCAGCAGCAGAGACACGAAAGCAAAATAGTCCCAATGGCCACTCGCCTCTCGTGGATGGGGTCTCCTCTGGTGCCTGAAGCTTTCCAATTTTCACTGGTGCAGATATTAGAACATGTGCCACTCTGATATCGCAGGAAAATCCCAGGGCGGTCCCCAGCACCCAGAGTCCCCTTATCTCCTGTTTTGGCTTGCCAAAGAAATGTTACCGAATTAGGCTCTTGGGTCCCAAAGTCATAGAAATGAACAATGCACTCAGCAGTAAAGCAGGCAATGCTTTATTGAAAGAGGAGATAGACTTATGCATAAAGGAGGTAGCTATAGAAAAGCTACATCCCGAGGGGAGCTGTTCAGGGTCCTTTATAGGGCAAGGGGTGCAGGCCAGTGCCATCATTCTGTGCCTCTGGAGGTTGGCCCATTCTGTTTTTCATGGGCACATGCTCAGTTAGGGCTTTGGTCTGTGCACCTGCTCAGTACGTGCAAGATGGTGGTGTCGCTCATTATCACCACCCCAGAAGGGTCGTTGTAGAGGTCACCTTGAAGCTCTGTGTGCATGCTGGAACTCCTAAAGGGGTCTTAAGGTTAATCTGTAACAATTTCTACAATTACAGGAAAAGAAAGAATGGGCAGATAACAACAAGTTTTAAATAAAGCGAACAGTTACATTGTAACAAGCCTTGGGGAGGGGATTTGCAACTAAGTGAATATCTGTTCCCCTCTTGTCTCAGGTCTATTTTACCAGGGCAGGCCATGGGGTAATCATGTGCCCTGGGGGAATCTCATGACTGAGGAGTGGAAAAGTAACATAGTGTCCTCAGCAGGGAAAATGGAGTCCGTTTGGTCCACAGGCCTAGCCCCATTCTGTCTCACTTCCAGAGTTCTAGCCAGCCCTCTTTTCTATTTCCAACCGTACCATTCTTTTCAAGTCCCCTCCTCACCCCAGGAAATCCCCCTTCCCTCCAGCAAATAGTAACTTGGCTTTTACTGCATAGAGAAATGGAGTCTCTCGGGCAGGGAGACTCTCTTAACTTCCTGCCCTCTCACAAATTACTTCTATCTGCAAAGTCTCTCTCCTGCCTCACAGCTTGGGAGGAAGAAATTTCTCTGCTCTGGATTTGAGGCTAATTCCCCCTACTGGCCTCTTGCTGCCTTTCTTTCCCAGGACTACCTTGATCCATTAGTTACCTTGCTCCTTCTCTCTACTGAATTTTCAGTCTCTCTCTATTGTTTTCTCTGCTGCAGCCTATTTTGTGTGCCACTTTCCCCCATTATAAATCCAGACTCTTTCTCAGTCCTGAATCCCTGTCTTGGTACCATTCCTTCTGTCTGTCCCTTTAGTCAACATCCCCAGAAGAAGAGTCCACCCTTGCCTCCTCGGCTTCCTTACCCCACTCCAAGGTAGACTGCTGACGTGCCATGTCATTGAAACTGCTCTCCTAAGATCACTAAACCCAGTGGTCAGTCCTTCCTGAGCTCTCTGAAGCATGCCACTCGGACCAGTTTTTTCTCCTGAAACCCCTCCTCCTTTGCGACGCACGGTGCCCTTCTGGCTCCTCTCGTCTCTGCATCTCTTTTCCATCCCCTCTACAGGCCCCATCTCTCCTCTCATCTGTTCCACGATGTTGGATCCCAGAATTAGCCACTGGCTTGCTTCATTTCCCATTCTACATATGCTGTCAAAGGGATTTCTACTCCCATGGTTCCAACCATCTATACATTAAAGACTCCCAAAACTAAATTTCCAACCCAGAGTTTTCTCCTGAACTTCAGATCCTTATTTGTCCTACATAAAACTGACTACTTGACAGCTCTAACTGAAGTCCCCAAAGGCACCTCAAACTTAACACGTCTAAAACCTAACTCAACATCCTTCCACCAGATATTTTCACCTTTCTTTATTTCCCTCAATGCTCTCAATTCCTTGTCCCTCATCCCTGGGGATCAAAAGGAGAAATATCAGGATTGAGAGGGTCAAGTTGGGGTTTGGCCATCCGTCGCTCTCCCGACAGCTTCCCAGGGCACAAGAGCTTGGCAGGCGCCTGCTCGCTCTCTACTCCATTCATCAGCCACTGCTGTTCCTTGGCTGGGACTTCCCTTCCCGTTGTCCACGTGCTACACGTGGCTGATGAAAGAAAGTGAGCCGAGATGCCGGGTACTGATCAAGCTTTAATAGAGGAAAAGAAAATCTGCTGGGCTGCTCTCAAAGTGGAAGGCAGCCTAGGGCTGCCTTCAAAATGGAGGACAGCACCAGGTTGTGGGGGTGGTAGAGCTTATATAGGGCACCAAGGGCTGGCTGATATAATCAAGGAGAAGCATTATGCTAATGTGGAAGCTATGCAACCAGGGTGGAGAACTGCACCCTTGCAGAAACAAGAGGGTTTCTGTTTAAGTCATGAGGCTTCTTGTAAATGGAAGGGGGAGGGGTTTGGTGCTGGAGTGGAAGACAAGGCTGGTGGCTATTTTGTGCTTATTGTGTGCTGGTCACATCCAAAATTCATCAGCTGATAGTTAAGATTGGCTCCCTCATCTCTTTCCTGACTTCCCTGAAGTGAGCCTCACTGGATGCTAGAAGCTTGAGATCTAAAAGCTACTTTTCCCAGAGTACCTTGTATCCTGATGATCTAACCTTCACCAAGGAGTTGAATGCACTCGGGATTTGGAGGGCAAAAGTGAGTACAGTTGGAGACCATGCTTCTTGTTCTTTCTGCTGGCAAACTTGGACATGGACATGCTAAAATTTTTCTCTTTTGCTGTGGCAATAGCAGAGGTACCAGTGCTGTCTCTAGCTTACTGATGTCAAAAGGCAGGTGGAGGTGTTCACTTTGCTGTTTTATTCATCTCTGTAATATCTCCAAGGTCTAGTACAATTCCTGGCACTCTCCATAGACTTTTTTTTCTCATTTATTTGACTGGTATTAAGATACGTGGAAGCATGAATTGCTGTTATTACTATCACGGAGGGAAGTCCACAATGCCATCATGTTGGGGTGGTGGGAAGGGGCTCCCCACAAGTTGTGAGAGGTCCTGGGAGTCGTCTCCAGAGCACAACACTAAGGAGGGCCCTTTGGCTTGGGTGTGCGCTGTGCAGGATGACACGGCCCTGAGCGCTCTCAGCCCAAGCTCTTCACATGTAGGCTTTTGATGCACGTTGTTTTCCATTTCCATTTGTTATTTAATTAAAATGAAACAAAAATAACACAAATACAAAACACAGATGCAAAAATAATTCGGGCCAGCCCGGTGGCGCACGTGCGCCACTTGGGAGTGTGGCGGCGCTCCCGCCGAGGGTTCGGATCCCATATAGAGACCGGTCCGCTCACTGGTTGGGCGCGACACCGAGGGTTGCAATCCCGTTACCGGTCACGAAAAAAAAGGAAAAAAAAAATAATAATAATTCACATCCAGAATTCCATGGAAATAGTGTATAATGAAAAACAAATAAATAAATAAAAGAAAACAGTGTTTTATGAAAAAAATAAAATAAAAAAATAAAGTGTTTTATGAATTTGGTCTGGGTCCACAGTGTCCTTCCTCACATGGCATATTACTTTCATCCCTGACGTCCCTGAGTGAGCTGCTGTTCCAGTCAACTCAGGAAGCGTTATGGTCGAATCCACTGTGGGACCTATGCTGGAGCTACTTCCCCAGTGCTCCCTCCCACTCCATGTCCAGCTTTATGCAGCATTTCCACTGGTCTATCACTTCAGGCTTAAGCACTTCAGCTTAAATACCTATTACTTTGGTATGAGTCCATCACATGGAAGAAGAATATATCTGGAAATATAATTCCCTGCACCCTGATAAAAGGCTCCATCTCTCCTTATGTCCCCATCTTTTTTTTTTTTTTTTTTGTCCTTTTTGAGACCGGCCGCACCGCGCTCAGCCAGTGAGCACTGTGAGCGCATCGGTCATCCCCATACAGGATCCGAACCCGCGGCGGGAGCGCCGCACCCTCCCAAGTGCGCCACGGGCTCAGCCCTTATGTCCCTATCTTTGAGGCCTCTCCACCACTGCACAGCCCTTCTCCTCCTAGGCGTCCCACCCCTGAGGAGCTGCACTAGCTCTGAGGATGGGACGCACCTGCTTCTCTCAGGGGCAGTGAAAGGGCACCACATGGTGGCTTCCAGCTCTGGAGTCTGATATTTGTTTGAAACTGCCAGCTGAGAGTTCTTTCGGTTTGCTACAAAGGTTAAGGCATGGTGAAACATTAAAATATCCCAAGGCAATATAGGATTAAGATAATCTATAAGAACAGAGATCTGCAAACTTTCTGTAAAGGGCCAGATAATAAATGTTTTCAGCTTAGCAAGCTGTGTGGTTTCTCTCTCAACTGCAGTACTCAACTCTCCATCTTGGCAGGAAAGCAGCCACAGACAAGACACAAATGAACAGGGGTTGCCAGATTTGGCTCACTGGCCGCCGTTTGCCAACCTCTGCACACAAGAAAGAAAGAAGTCCTAGCCACATTGTGATCTTTTCAAGTATGCTCCATCTAAATATCCAATAAATGATATCCTGCTTCATTTCTGATTCAAGTGTCAGTTATTCATTTGTGAAGAACAATCAATAGTCAAGTCTCGAGGTTATTAATGTTACTAATTTTCATTAAAAGGGTTGGCTAAATAATGAGAGTCATCAGGAAATAGGTAAGTTGAGAGTTAATGCTGGTTTGAGTATACATGCCACCTCGCGTGAGTCACAGAACTGCTCTTATCCCAGATTAGGGGGTTCAATCTCATGACTTCTTTCTTTCTTTAAAAAAAGCTCTCAGACCAGCCCCCGTGGCTCACTCGGGAGAGTGTGGCACTGGTAGCGCCGAGGCCGCAGGTTTGGATCCTATATAGGGATGGCCGGTGCGCTCACTGCCTGAGCGTGGTGCGTACCACCCTATGCCGAGGGTTGCGATCTCCTTACCGGTCAGAAAAAAAAAAAAGCTCTTATTGTTTTCTACTTTTTTACAAAAGTAATTCAATGCACTCACTGCCTGAGCGTGGTGCGTACCACCCTATGCCGAGGGTTGCGATCCCCTTACCGGTCAGAAAAAAAAAAAAGCTCTTATTGTTTTCTACTTTTTTACAAAAGTAATTCATGTTAATTATAGCACATTAGGAAAATAGAGTTAATCAAAAAGAAGAAAACAAAAATCCCCACAACTCTACCACTAAAAGATGCCTCTGTTAACATTTTGGTGCATGTCCTTTTTGGTTGTCTATGAGTTTAGCGATTCACCTTATTTTTCTATCTATCCATTAAATAATAAAAATTGGATCATACTAAACAGTTTTGTGACCTCAAATTTTCACTTAATATAACATGAACATTTTTCCATGTTAGTAAATATTTCTCTACAATACCATATTTGTTAGTCGGGAAGTATTTTATTATGAGGATGTACCATGATTCATTTAACTAATACCCTCTATTCTTAGGTTGTTTCCAATTTTTTTGTTTTTATAAATTGCAGTGGACATCTTTGTAGAGAAACTTTCAACACATTCATGATGTATTTCCTTATTTCCACTTTAAAACTTTTATACGTTCAGCAACCATTCCATATTTGGCCAACAGAGGGCACTTTTGGCTTTCCTTCTCAAGGCAAGGCCACGAGTCCATTTCTTTTTTTGTCTTTTTCCGTGTCCGGCAACGGATCGCAACCCTCAGTGTTGCCCCCGTACTGGACCGGGACCGGCAACGGGATTGCAACCCTCGGTGCTGCTCCCGCGCCTCGCTCAGCCAGTGAGCGGGAACCGGTCTGTATGTGGGATCAGAACCCTCGGTGGGAGCGCCACCGCGATTCCCAAGTGGCGCACTTATCCAGTGTGCCACCGGGCCAGCCCCTCATTTCTACAGTACAAAGCATAAAGTGTTTTCATTGTGCAAATTATTCAATTTTGCATCTTCAGTAATAGTCAACAAATTCCAAAGGAAGAATAGAAGTCATTTATTTTTCTAACAAGATTAAACACACACACCCCTATACTCAAATAATAAACTGCTTTGTTAGGACTTAAACCAAAAGGATTAAAAATGGCCTCTTTTGCCCAGTTCAGAATAACTAAAGGAGTTTTCTTAGACTGCTGGATGGTACAAAAGCCATATGCATCCAGTAGAAAGCATAGTTTCACTTTCAGTACAGTATTCAACAAATTACATGAGATATTCAACACTTCATTTTAAAATAGGCTTTGCATTGGATGACTTTGCCCAACTGTAGGCTAATGTAAGTATTTGAGCACGATTAAGGTAGGATAGGGTCAGTAATGATGTTGAGTAAGTCAGCTGTTAGATGCATTTTTTTTTTTTTTTTTTTTTTTTTTTTTTTTTTT
>NW_007729534.1:369855-383065 GCF_000696425.1 Galeopterus variegatus | reverse complement strand
TTTTTTTTTTTTTTTTTTGTCTTTTTGTCTTTTTCCGTGTCCGGCAACGGATCGCAACCCTCAGTGTTGCCCCCGCACCAGACTGGGGACCGGCAATGGGACCGCAACCCTCGGCGCCGCTCCCGCGCCTCGCTCAGCCAGTGAGCGGGAACCGGTCTGTATGTGGGATCCGAACCCTCGGGCGGGAGCACCGCCACGCTTCCCAAGCGGCGCACTTATCCAGTGCGCCACCGGGCCGGCCCTGTTAGATGCATTTTTGACTTTTGGCATTTTCAATCTACAATGGGCTTATCAGGATGTAACCCCGTGGTAAGTAAAGGAGCACTTGCACTGTAAGTTTTGTTAATAAGGATTTTATGTGTATTTTTCTTGATTTTCAAGATCATAAAGTTCTAAGGGGCAGAGATCTGCATACACTTAACACATACAATTACACCCACCAAATCACTAAGTATAGGGAGGTACTTAAAAGTTGTCCCTCAGCTACTGATGAGTTTCTATTCTTGTACAGAGATGATTATTGAGAGGCAGAGTAGAACAGCTGTTGAGGACGTGGGCTCTGGAGCCAGGCTGCCTGAGTTTGTATCCTGACCTCGTCCCTAACTAGCTGGGTAATCTCCGGCAAGGCACTTTACTTCTCTGAGCCAATGTTTCATCATCTTTTAAAATGTGGGCAGTAACAGTACCTACCCCAGAGGGTGATTATGAGAATTAAATGACTTTAAATATAGAGAGTGATTAGCACAGGGTCTGAATCACGAGGAACTCTTGATAAATGTTACTGGGTGATTACTTGACTAAATGATCACTAAGGTTTTTTCTCTCATTCTTAAATTCTATGATTCTTTGCGGCTGATGCCCTGGGTTCCCCAGATCACTTGGTGGTTTGGCCGTAACTACACTGGGTCCAGGGAGCATGTCTACCCTGGTCCCTCACCCAGTTACCTCTTAAACTTTACTCTAGCCAACTTTCACTTGTTCAACAGGAGTTTGATTTGGTTCCATCAAATCATAACATTTCACGAACACAAAGTCACCTTCATAAAATGCTGAAGGTGATCTAATACACCAAATGGAAGAAATGCTTTTCTTCACAGAGCTCAAGAGAAATGTGCTCAGACCAGAAGGAAATAAGGCTTGTGAAAGAGGAATGTCAACAGGGATGCAGAAGCACCAGCGTTCGCCTCTGCAGCCTGGCTGGGAACGGAAGCCTTTGCTCTGACCAGCCACTGTGTGCAGTGCTTCTCCCTGCCTGCCCTATTCTAATACACTCCCATCTGTGACAGTGGATTCTCCAGGGGTGGGCAGGTGAGAAGAATAAAAACCACACATTCCCTTAGGGGCAAGTCTTAAGATCTGGGTGGGTCATAGTTTAAAAATGTTCTTACCTCCCATTCTGATAGGCTCTGGAGGGGCATATCACCTCTTACCTACAAAGTTGGTGACAGAAGACTGACACAGGAAACAAGTAGAGAAAACAACTATTATGTCGTGCTGAAGTTGATGTTATTGCTACTTGGAGGCTGGAGCAGTTGAGTAGGACTTCATGAAGAGTTGGGACTTAAGACAGCCGAGCCCTAAGGAGGCTGGGGTTTACCAGTTAGGGGGCTTGGGTGTACGGGCATATGGAAGACGCAGAAAAGAAAGTGAAGAGAATGAAGGGAGACAGGAGAGAGAGTACCGCATACAAGGGAGCAGTGAGACCATATTGCAGCGACAGAATAGTTTAGACGTTTAGATGTAATGTGTTAGGCATTAGAGAATCAAAGGCTCTTGAGCAAAGGAGTGACTTAAAACATAATGCTGAACACAAGATTGACCTGGGACCAGTATTCATTTTATTTTATTTTTTATTTTTTATTATTTTTTATTTTTCTTTTCCTTTTTGTATTTTTACGTGACCAGCAACGGATCGCAATCCTCAGTGTCGCGCCCGTACCGGACCGGGACCGGCAACGGGATCACAACCCTCGGTGTTGCTCCTGCACCTCGCTCAACCAGTGAGCGGCCGGTCTGTATGTGGGATCCGAACCCTCGGCGGGAGCGCCGCCGTGCTTCCCAAGCGGCGCACTGTAGCAGTGCGCCACTGGGCCGGCCCCCAGTATTCATTTTAAATTGGAGGGGACAGGGCTAGGAGAGTGAAGTAGAAAGAACATTAGGGTCAGGCTTGGGCCTGGATACCAGGTCACTAATGCAGCCCCAGCTTGGAGGCCTTTTGTAAGTGACTTGATTGGTGGACCCTCTGTTTCCTCATCTGTAAAACAGTATGTATGTCAGAAGCTTCCTGGGAGGATTCATCATATACCAAGTATTTTACTTGGTTCCTAAAAAGTGCCAGACACTTTGCTAGGTGCCAAGGGTACAAAACTAGATGAGAAAAGACAGTCTTGGTCTTCTAGGAACCTACTATCTAGCATAAGAGATAGACAATTAAAAAGTCAACAAACAGATTAAAAACTGCTAAGTGTGGGCCGGTTTGGTAGCGCACTGCTACAGTGCGCCGCTTGGGAGTGCGGTGGCGCTCCCACCGAGGGTTCGGATCCCACATACAGACCGGTTCCCACTCACTGGCTGAGCGAGGTGCGGGTGCGACACTGAGGGTTGCGATCCCGGTCCGGTACGGGCGCAACACTGAGGGTTGCGATCCGTTGCCGGACACGAAAAAAGACAAAAAAAAAAAAACTGCTAAGTGTGATAAGTACTATGAAGAAGTTAGGCAGGAGGGGGATCTACTTTTTATTTCAAGAGGCCAGGGAAAATCTCTGAGGAAGAGAAACTCATTGAGACCAGAGAATTTGGAAGGACGCTAGCCGGCACAGAGCAAATGAACATTCCGAGGAGAGGAGTAACATGTGCAGAGGCAGGAGAAGTTTCAGGTGTTCCAGGAAGTGCAAAGAACCCTAGAGCATAAGGGTGAGGTGGGGGACATAGCCTGCAACGAGTTGGGGAGGAGGGCCCTGGCTGGATCGTGGCAGGAGTCTGGTTCTACCCTAAATGAAATGGTAAGCCACTGAAAAGCTGTAAGTGGGGGCATCATGTCCAGATGAGTATTGTAAAACTATTGTTCTGCTGAATGCTGAACAGACTTGAGGGGGCAAGAGTAGGAAGGAGTGGGGATATTGTTTAGGAGGGTATCTATTGCAACAGCCTAGGGGAGAGGCGGTCATGTCTCAGATTAGGGTGGGGATAGTGAGCTTGAGAAATACTTTGAAGTTAGCACCAAAGATCTAGTATATGGGTGGGAAGAGGGAGGATAAGGGTGAAATCAAGTATGACTCAGGTTTCTGGACTGAGTGAACAGGTAGAAAATATTGCAGCTGATACGGATAAGACTAGAGGAGGTACAGGTTTTGGCGCAGGGATGAGGTAACCTGTAAAATACCTTGTCCAGTGCCTGGCACATAGAACACAATCAATAAAGGCCGGCCTGTGGCTCACTTGGTAGAGTGCGGTGCTGATAACACCAAGGCCACGGGTTCGGATCCTATATAGGGATGGCCGGTTTGCTCACTGGCTGAGCGTGGTGCTGACAACACCAAGTCAAGGGTTGAGATCCCCTTACCGGTCATCTTTAAAAAAAAAAAAAGAACACAATCAATAAATGGGAATTATTACTACTCTCTGGTAATTCTGTGTTCCATAAAAATGGTTAACTTCTCTGTTCTTAAATGAATATGCAAGCATGAAATAGGATTCTGAAAATGGATAGCAACAGGTCTCTCTGAAATAAACACAGAAAACTTCACTAAGAGATTATGATGCCTGCAATACAGCTGATAGAGTTTGGGTGTGTTGTCCCCACCAAAACTCATGTGGAAATCTGATCCCCAAATGTGGCAGTGCTGGAAGCTGTTTGAGTCATGGGGGTGGATCCCTCATGAATGGATTAATGCTCTCCCTAGGTGGGGGGAGTAATGAGTGAGTTCTCGCTGTATTAGTTCCTGCAAGAGCTGGTTGTTTATAGGACCCTGGTACCTTCTCTCTCTCTCTCTTTTGCTTCCTTTCGCCATGTGATCTGCTTGTACCTGCTGGCTCCCTGCCACTTTCTGCCATCAGTAGAAGCAGCCTGAGGCCTGTGCCAGATGCAGCTGTCCCAGAATCGTAAGCCAAATAAACCTCTGTTCTTTATAAATTACCTAGTCTCAGGTATTTCTGTTACAGCAACACAAAATGGACTAAACCAAGTGAAGAAACTGGTTTACCAGACCACCACCTGATAAGGTCTGTGCTTCTCTGAAATTACATTAATGAAAATATGTAAGTACTAGAACACTTCACATTTAAAGCTTTTATTTTGAAAAATAAAATACAAAAGGTTTTAAGTTGTAAATGTATACGGTAATTTCTCAACTTCTCAGAAACAATGAATTATTTAAATAATTAAGATATTCAATATTATCCACATCAACCCATTTAAACAGGCACAAGTGTTCTACAAAACATTAGAACATGTACAGACAACCTATTCCAAAATCAAATTGCCCAATTTTGCTTACAGACTCCCATTTTTAAACCCTCCCTCAAAAACAAAGTTTGGAATCCGGTAAAAAGAACATGAGGACAAGAGCAGTTTTAACAGAAAGCACAGGCGCCCTCGGGCTCTTCCTCCGGAGATATCGCCGTGCATGTCACTGGTACCCAGCGCACTTTACTCGAGAAGCAGATCCTTGGGGCCGCTGCCCTTCTCCGGGTGCACACACTCCGCTGGTCTCGGCAGGGGGAAGCTGGTCCTAGACAGCTCCCTTCAGTTGAAAAGCCAGCAGTCTCTCCTGGCAGACAAGCACAGTGCGGTTACGGGTGTGCGTGGCGTCCGTCTCCACCCACTCCTCCCTGCCGAGGCCCCGCAGGCTCTGTGGTGCAGTGGGCAGGGGAGGCACCATCCCTGCTGGACGCCTGAGAGTTAACTTGTATGCACAAGACAGGCAGGTGGTGGCCAACTGCCGCTGATTTCTAGAGGACTGTGCTGTCATCTCAAGGTGTGACTCTCCTCATCTGAAGAGGAGTGTACTAGCGCCCTCTAAATGAAGCTCTAGGGAACAAGGTGACTGTCAGTGGGATGCCCACGAGAGCCAAAAGACAAGGTGAAATTCCAGTGTCTGGGATGCCCGGCCACCTTCCCAGCTTCTGGAGTCCTTCTCTCAGTGCATGTGGCACTGAAGGCCTCAGCAAGCAAATGAGGAGGACTGAGGGCTGGGGTCAACGTAAGGTGTCCTATCCTATAAAACACCCAATGGTCAGTGAATGAGCCCCTGTGTGTGTGTTTAGGGAGGGGTGGGAGGGTTGCCTATAAACTTTGGAAGCATTTTGTTTGTTTTTTGTCAGCAGGCTGGTATGGGGATCCAAACCCTTGACCTTGATGTTACAAGGCGGTTGAGAGCATTCTGGGTAAACAAGAGTTATCCACGGCCTGATACACACGTCATACATGCATATCCACAGAGTGTAAGTGTAACCTCCAGCTTCTGCTTCTTAGCAAAAGACAACCATAGTCCTGAAGCCTATTAACATTGTTAGATCACTGCCATCTGTGATTTTGACATAGCAGTGTTCATTTGCTTCTTATGTCTATAATCCATTAGCACACAGCAAGTCCTAACAATCTCTTACTTAAATTACCCAAACTCAGTTTTCTCCTCAGTGTGACAGGAATAATACCACCTACTCACCAGAGTGGTTTGAAAACTGAAAGAAATCGCCAGCACATGCACGCACACACATGCACACACAAGAGAGTACTCCAAAAAGTCCATGGAAAGATTCGTATTATCTTTTTTTTTTTTTTTGTCTTTTTTCGTGTCCGGCAATGGATCGCAACCCTCGGTGCTGTGTCCGCACCTCGCTCAGCCAGTGAGCGGGAACCAGTCTGTATGTGGGATCCGAACCCTCGGCGGGAGCACCACCGCGCTCCCAAGCAGCGCACTGTAGCAGTGCGCCACCGGGCCGGCCCCCATATTATCTTTTAATCCTATTTTTCCATGAACTTTTACATGGTTATTAAATATGGACAGACACAGTGATGTGCTGGGAAGGTGATGTGCCCAGATTCGGCGGGGAGGGCACAGCAGCCATGTTCAGAGCACCCTGGACCTCACCCCAAGTGTCTCTACATTTGGCTGGTCCTGAGTTGTATCCTTTGTAATAAAACTGTAATTGTAAATACAGCACTCTTCTGAGTTCTGTGAACCATTCTAGCAAATTATCAAACCTGAGGGTTCTGTGGGCTTCAGTTTTCTCGTTCGTTCTAAGTTAAACAAAAGTCCTTTATAGACCTTTTTCTAAATATGCATGATGCATTAAATGAAACTAACCACAGTAAAGGATCTGAATTGCCTGCTGAGTCTTTTGCCCAATTTTTATCTTTTTCTTTGTTGTGTTTTCTTTAGGTGGCTGGCTGATATGGGGATCCACACCCTTGGCCATGGTGTTATCAATACCGCGCTCTAACCAACTGAGCTAACCATCCAGCAATTTTGTTATCTTTTTCTTTTTTTTTTTTTTTTTGGTCCTTTTTGAGACTGGCCGCACCGCGCTCAGCCAATGAGCACACCGGCCATCCCTATATAGGATCTGAACCCGCGGCGGGAGCGCCACTGTGCTCCCAGCGCCGCACTCTCCCGAGTGTGCCACAGGCTCGGCCCTTGTTATCTTTTTCTAATGGATTTGTAGGAACACTGTGCTCCCAGCGCCACACTCTCCCGAGTGTGCCACAGGCTCGGCCCTTGTTATCTTTTTCTTTTTTTTTTTTTGGTCCTTTTTGAGACTGGCCGCCCCGCGCTCAGCCAATGAGCACACCGGCCATCCCTATATAGGCTCTGAACCCGCGGCGGGAGCGCCACTGTGCTCCCAGCGCCGCACTCTCCCGAGTGTGCCACAGGCTCGGCCCTTGTTATCTTTTTCTAATGGATTTGTAGGAATTCTCTATATTCTGCAGATGAGTCCTTTGTTTCAAATATTTTCTCTTGGGGCTTACTTTTTACTCTCTTTATGATGACTTTAAGAAGTAAGCATTCTCAATTTTAATGTAGTCCAAATTATCCATCTTTAAATTAATAATCAGTACTTTTCATGACTGTGTAAGAAATTCTTCTGTCTTAAGTTTATGAAGTTATTCTCCTCTATTATGTTCTAATAACTTCATTATTTTGCCTTTCTATAACCCACCTGAAAACAATTTTGTGTAAGCTGTGAAGCAGAGGTATCCTGTAATTTTAGACTCAAATTCTCTTTCTTGATTCCTTCATACTTATGTAAACCAGTCTTTGGATTTGACATTTCTTCAACAGTGCCTCTTGGATCATTCTCTGGCTCCAAATCCCACAGCCTGAAAGTGAGTCTGTACATGATTCTACCTAAGTTTCTGGGACATCATCTTTGTCTGCAAGAATTGATCAGAGTCTTTCGGATACATCAGGAGTTCTTTGAGATATTTTTTTCCTTCTGACTTCTGACGACTTATTCTAGTTTCTTACCCATAATAGATACTCAGTAAATATTTGTTGAATGAATGAATATTGAACATTTGCTAATAAGAATATGCCTTAAAAGTACTTTGGAATTCTCAGTTACTATATATCAATTCCTGGTGGCTGACTGTTATCAGACAAGATCAGAGAAGGCAGTGCCTTCACTCCAGGCTTGCTGCCGGCAACGTGACTTTATGTAAGTCTATGATATGGTGTTTCCCTCACCAACCCATACTGGGAACATTTTTAGAAACTGAGTTCAGTACTGAGTCTTCCTTTCCTATTAAAAAGCTAATCACTGACAGCAGCAGCTTACAGGCAACATGCATGGTCACTGTGCTAGAAAGGGAGGTCTGCTGCAGTCACAAGAAGTGGTTATCCGTTTTTCCTGACTACTACATGGAATGACGGAGGACGCTGAGATGCAGGACACTCTCTGAGCTACTCCAGGCATGTCAGCCAGAACACTCCGTTTCTCTCCAACTCAACAATACTGGAATGTGAGGGAGTGAGAGTGTGACTTATAGGGATAACTCTAGATCTCTTGAAATTAATTTTTTAAAATGTAAAAGTAACAAGCTTCAAAATCTCACCAAGTTCCAGTGGCTGTGTATATTCACAGGTCTTCTAGGCTCCAAACGAGAAAAGTGAAAAGGCCATGGATGTGTGTGTAATAACAAAGAAGGTGGCTGAACATTTTTATTTAAAATTAGAGGGCTGGAGCAGATTTGCCATAGCACACTTTTTATGTGTGGAATGCTCTATGGCTTGTGCATGACCTCAAGCAATCAGACTTTAGTTATCAATCAAGTATCTTCCTAGTTTTGAAAGACACTGAGCTCTCTGAAATTAAGACTGTGTTAAATGATTATTAAAATCAACAAGTACTAGAGGCCACATATCATTTCTTCCATCAACACGCACTGTTCTCTCTTTTTCTCTTTTGTTTTCTTGTTTTTATTTCATTATTTCTTTGTAAAGACTGCTTCAGTGCAAGAGCTCATGCATTATATATACATCAAGAGGAGAAAGGAGACACAGTATACAGTACCTGGGGTTTTTCTTTAAGAAAGTCAGGTAGTTGAAATTCTCCTTTATAAACCTGGAAAACAAAGCAGGGATGAGTTGGAGGACACAGGTGCTGTCATCATCACTCCAGGATGTCTGCAACGCCTGGTGGTGAATGGGTTTACAGCTTCATCCTTGGTGAGCTGAGAACGAGAGAGAAGCCTGTGGGTTTGAGAATGGCCAGAGTGGCAGCACTGGTGAAATACCGTCACTCTGATCCCCTCCAGCTCCATGTTTGCCAGCCTGCTCCCAAATGTGGGCTGGCTGGGAGAGGGCTCAGAATATCTGAAGAAGGAAGAAAAGCATCCCTGCATTCCGAGTTCCAGTCATATTAGCTGAGCGAGAAAGCGAGCCTAGGCAATCTCTCTCAAGCAACCAACATAGAATTCATATAGTTTAGGAATAAGCTCCACCGTGTTGCTTTTTAAAAAATTTTTTTTGGTGGCTGACTGGCAGACCTTAGTATTACAAGGCTGCACTCTAACACTCTAACCATCTGAGCTAACCAGCCAGCCTTCTAATACAAACAAAAATTAGGAACTAATTTTTTTAAATTCCAGTTATGATAACATCAAAAAACCTCACCATAAGCTGGCTGGTTAGCTCACTTGGTTAGAGCGTGGTGCTGATAACCCCAAGGTCAAGGGTTCAGATCCCCGTACCAGCCAGTCACCAAAACAAACAAAAAAAACTCACAAAATACCTAAGAATAAATCTAATAAAAGACATATAAGATCTTTACACAGAAAACTATAAAACATTATTGAGAGAAATTAAAGACTGAAATAAATAGACATGCCACTTTCAGGGATAGATTCAATACAGTAAAAATGTCCGTTCTCCTCAAAGGATTCCCAATCAAAATTCCAGCATAATTTTTTTGAAGGGGAGAGGGATAATTTTGAGCTAATTGTAAAAGTTATATGGAAGTGCATATGGCCAAGAATAATCAAGGTAATTTTAAAAAGAAGAACAAAATGGGAAGACTTATTCTGTCAGATATCAAGACTTCTGTACAGCTAAAATTAAGATATATTACACAGCTATATATACAAGCTAAGCTACTTGTGTAGCTGTAATTAAGACAGTAAGGTTTTAGCACAAGAATAAATAAATACATCAATGACATAGAATAAGGAATTCAGAAACAGACCCTCATACACAGACATTTGGTTTATGGCAAAGGTGGCATTGTAGAGTAGTGCAATTAGCATGGACAAATAAATGTGGTCTATTCACACGATGATCTACTCTACAGAAATCAAAGGTAAACTACTGCTAACAGTACCAACAATATAGATGAATCTCAACACATAATGATGGGGGCAGATCCCAAAGAATAGCATCTGACATGTCTCCATTAAAAATTTTAAAAGTTCCTAAGTAGACAAAACAACTCTATGATGTGAGAAATCAGGATACTGCTTCCTCTGGGGCAGGGTAGGTGGTAGTGACTGGGAGAGGGGATGAGAGAGGGCTTCCAGAGTGCCAGTAACGTGTGCCTTGACATGGGGAGTGATTATGAGGGCATATTCATTTTGTGATCATTTATTGAGATATGATTGGTGTACTTTTCTGTTTGTATGTTATACTACAATAACAAAATTCAATAAACAAGTCAGTGGCTTAATGTCAAAAATTTACTGCTAAAACACACACACACAACACACAAACATGCACTGTTTAAGAACAAAGATGTCTGTTTCAACAGCGTTTGCAATAGTGTTTGCAAAACAAAACCCAACAACAACTGGAACTATTAAGTAAGGTAAATAAAAAGTGTAGACGGGTTCCACTAGAAATAAGTTTGATTGGGCTGGCCAGTTAGCTCCGTTGGTTAGAGTGCAGTGCTATAACACCTAGGCCAAGGGTTCGGATCCCCGCACCAACCAGCCACCTCACCTCAAAAAAAAACAAAAACAGAAAGAAGCTTGACAACCTTTGCACTTGAAACTACTGTATCAAGAAACTAAGGTTATTGGAAAGAGTCACTGGGTATCCCTCAGAAATATTCTATACAGTGAATCTTAAGCCTAAAAAGTAAAAACTAAAACTAAATAGGTTTCCCCTTTTAGTTGATTATTAGTTGCCTGATCCATTTTGAAATGTAGCTGCGTTACTTCTGAGATTCAGAGAATGAACATACACTTTTCCTGGCTTTTTTCTCTGCAACTAAAAAAAGATAAACTTTAAAAAAATACAGTTCTAAGAAGCCTAAATTAAAGTAGAGATATCAGACTTACGGATAAGGTATTTCTGCAGAAATGCATCACACAGGAAGCTGAGGTGGATGCAGGATAACAAAACTGCAGCTGCTAGCAGTGTCTCAAAGCTACCACACCCTCAAATGGTCCCAAGTCCCTTCAAATGGGAGCTCGCCCAGCTACTCCTGCTTGCTCTGCCCTAACACCGTGGTCCAGAGGTTGTTTCCACTTGCTGATGCAGGATGCACCAATGCCCTGGGAGCATGTGTCACGTTTACCACTGACCCCCATTGTGACTGCCTGTTGTCTGTGGGGCAAGGAGACACCACACCCGATGCAGGGCTCAAGCCACTACTATGTTTTGTTTCCTTTTTGTTTTTAATGAGATTCTCAAGTGTCTTTCCTTCTCTGTATTCAGGGAAATGAGCCCCAACCCCCACTTTCCAGGCCTCTTCCTTCTCTACCTTTCAACCACATAATGCTCCCTTAGGCTCACTAAAAGATTTCCAGGCCATAAGCTGCTCAGGCCTACGTCCTGTGCTTTGGCAGTTCTACTAAACCAGATAAAGTTTAGTTTACCCCAGTCCCTCCGCCACCATCAGTGAATTAGATTCCCAAGGAATTTTTCTTATCTGACTCTCCTCCCTTAGGGAGCCTCTTCTGCTAGAATTCAGGTAGAGGGCTCAACTCAAGCCCAGGCAGTTATATAGGTAGTCAATGGCAGAGTGAGGTTCAGAAGGTCCCAACCCAGCACTATTCCATTATACCAAGCTCTTTGCATCTTAAATTACCATTAGTAAATTTATGGTTAAAGATTTCTTTTTGGTTTGTTGTAAAAACCAAAAACTAAGGCATGACAGAAAATATGAATGGGAACATTAAATAATGTAAGTGTTTTCCAGGCGCTAACAGTCGCAGAAAGGTAAGGCTTATGTGAAGGGGGAAAAAACTGAGTATGTGATGTCACAATGTGATCAAAACAAAAGGAGCCAGGTTAAGATATCAGATAAAGGCTCAATCAAAAAGTAAGTAGAAAGCTGGCTGGGGATATCCTGTATCATCTAGAGAACCAAATTCTCAAAAGTTAGGAACTATAATAATGACTAAAAGAACCCTCTCCACTGACAAAGCAATTCCTATTTAATGCAGGAAACCACTACTACATTGTTTATAAAAGCAGCAAAGTTAGGAATGGAATTTCCTGTGGTTAAATGAACAGTGTTTCTGAACAGTGCTCTCAGGCACTAAAAGATTGAGGATTCTGCTTGACAACAATGATGTAGCTACTTAGAATCCAAATATTACTACGGACCCTGCCACCTCAAGCACTGAAGGAATAATAAAGAGATAAAAGTAGGCTCCTGATTTGGAGGGCACATTGGAAATAAAAATAATAAGAACAGCAGCTAAATACTATTTTCTAGTGTTTAGACTGTACAGGCCCAAGGTTACCACAGTAAACCAGACAAGAGATGATGATGGCTTAGAGCAAGGAGACAGCAGTGGAGGTGGCATGAAGTGGTAGAACTGTGAGTTTTTCCCCCCTAATTACATCTAGATTTCCTAACAGATTGGATGCAAGAGACAAGAGGGGAATCAAGGATGACTCCAAGGTTTCTGGCCTAAGCAACTACCCTCTGGAAATAGGGAGTTGCCACCAACTCTGTTAGGAATGGTTCTGGGTACAGCAGATTTTGAGAGAAAGATCCATAGCTCAGTTTTCATTATGTTAAGCTTGAGATGTCTGTTAGACAACAGAAAATGTCAAATAGGCAGCTGGATATACAAATCTGGAATTCACAAAAGAAGTCTGAGCTGGGATACATCAATTTGAGAGGCATTAGCTTATAAGTGGTATTTAAAGCCTTGATACCTGATGAGATAACTCAGGTGCTTAGCAAGATAGAGAAAAGCACAGGACTTAAGACTGAGATATGCAGGTCGGGGAGAAGAGGAAGAACCATCAAGGATGACCAAGAAGCTGCCAGTGACATAGAAGAAAAATGAAAAGTGGTGTCCTAGAAGCCAAATGAAGGAAATGTGTCAAGGAGAGTGATCAATTACATCAAAAGAGGCTAGGAGATAAGATAATATTTGACCACAGGATACAGCAACATTTGTATATTTCAGATGCAAGTCCATTAACGATTTTTGCAATATTTTCTCAGTCTGTTGCTTGTCTTTTTCATTCTTTTAACAGTATCTGTTCCTTTGTCTGAAATTAATATAGCTTCTCCAGCTTTCTTTTATTAGTGTTATCATTGTATATCTTTATCTTTTTACTTTTTTTTTTTTTTGTCTTTTGTCTTTTTCCGTGTCCGGCAACGGATCGCAACCCTCAGTGTTGCCCCTGTACCGGACTGGGGACCGGCAACGGATCGCAACCCTCAGTGTTGCCCCCGTACCGGACTGGGGACCGGCAACGGATCGCAACCCTCAGTGTTGCCCCCGTACCGGACTGGGGACCGGCAACGG
>NW_007729534.1:365128-369845 GCF_000696425.1 Galeopterus variegatus | reverse complement strand
ATTTCCTTTGAATTCTTTCTTACCATTTCTCTCTCTCTCTGCCTAGCTACTCATCTGTTCTTGCATATTATCTACTTTTTCCATTAGAATCCTTAGTATATCAATTATAGTTTTGTTTTTGGTTTGGTTTTGGTGGTTGGCTGGTAAGGAGATTTGAACCCTTGGCGCCTTGGTGTTACCAGCGCCAGCTTTCCCAAGTGAGCTAACTAGCCAGCCAATCATAGTTATTTTAAATTCCTAGTCTGATAATTCCAAATCTCTGCTATGCCTGAGTCTGGTTCTGATGCTTGCTATTGTCTCTTCAAAATGTTTTTTTTTTTTTTTGCCTTTTAGCATGTTTTATAACTTTTTTTGAGAACATGAAACTGACCCCTAAGGAGTTAACTTCCCAAATGTAAGCATGCCTCGGAGACATTTTTTGGTTTTGGTGGTTGGCTGGTAAGGAGATTTGAACCCTTGGCGCCTTGGTGTTACCAGCGCCAGCTTTCCCAAGTGAGCTAACTAGCCAGCCAATCATAGTTATTTTAAATTCCTAGTCTGATAATTCCAAATCTCTGCTATGCCTGAGTCTGGTTCTGATGCTTGCTATTGTCTCTTCAAAATTTTTTTTTTTTTTTTTGCCTTTTAGCATGTTTTATAACTTTTTTTGAGAACATGAAACTGACCCCTAAGGAGTTAACTTCCCAAATGTAAGCATGCCTCGGAGACATTTTTTGGTTTTGGTGGCTGGCCTGTATGGGGACCTCAGTGTTATACCACTGTGCTTTAACCAACTAAGCCAGCCCTGACTCAGAGTCTCAAAGCTGTTTTCTTAGGAAGCAAGGAGATTCGGTTTGGAGCGTACAAAACCAGGTGCATTCAGCTCTGACTCCCAACTTAGAAACTGCTTAGCCTTGACATACAGGGGAACTTTCGATGTTGGAGTGCCCAAAACTAACTGCACCCGAGACCCATGAACAGGCAGGAGGTTTGCTTGAGCCTGCGCAGATGAATAAAAGACCTCCTCAAACCCTCCAGCCAATCAGCATCCCTCAGCCCTTATCCTCCTGTAATTATCCTCCCGTAAATATCCCCTTCACCCCCACTGCACTTGGGGCGGATTTGAGAGAGATCTCTCCCATCTCCATGCTCGGCCTGGCAATGGACCTTTTCTCTTTTGCAAAGTTGGTGTCTCAGCATTCGTTTTTGCTGGTTTCAGGGGAGCGAACCCCAGTTCGGTTACAAGCAGACATGATATACCGGGCAAAAGAAATGGAGGTAAATAGGCCTTTAGTGTGGGACTTCATGTTTATCTGGCTAGGAGTTAGGCTGTGTTAACTTTCTGCTTGTAGCTGTTATTGTCAAAGGCTAAAATTCCCTTTAGTGTCCTTTTTTTAATATCTCCTGTTGTTTCTGAGTTTTCCTTCTTAAAACAGGGTCCAACAATTGCAGTACTAACCACTGTCATTATACGGGAGCCTGATGGGTGTGGTGGCAAAGAGTGTCTGGGCTGTGACTTTCAAGAATGCTTCTCCTCCAGCCCCTTAGGTGAGACTGGCCGCTAGAGGGCCGGAGTTGGGTACTTCCCTTCCCCCAGGTCAGGTAGGCTCTGATAAAGCCCAAGCCCATCAGGCTTTGAAAAAAGTGTACCTTGAGGGCAAACCACCATAAAAGAGTGTTCGAGATGATTGCAAGAAGGTTACTTTTTCCTTCTGCCTGCCTGAAGCCTGATGGGATTTTTCTCAGATCTTCACCCTGAGAATCTGGTGGGGTTCCTCAAGGCAATCTGTGATTCTCAGTGTGCACCTTTCCATACAGTTTCAGGGCAGTGCTCAGAGATCTCACTTCTCTGATTGATTTAAGAAGAGTTGATTCTCAGTTTTTGCAGCTTTCTTTCTCTTCATCCCTGATGGTCTACAATTTTACGATACTATGCCTTGATACTGTGGCTTATTGTCTTCACTCACTGGTAGTGGAGATGCATGTCCTTCTGCTTTCATATTATTACTTTGGTAACTTCCTGCCCATCGTTTCCTCTGTTCTTTTTCTGGAACTCCAGTCAAACACTGGACCACCTGAATTAAGCTCTTAATTTACTTTTTTTTTTTTTTTTCTCTCCAAGTCATCTCTTGGTCTTTTTGGTATACTTTCTAAGAGATTTTCTCAACTTTATTTTTCCAGCTCTCTTACTGATTTTAAATTTTAGCTTTTCTATTTTTAGTTTCCAAGTTTTTTGGTTTTCTGAACCTTTTGTTTTTAAAAATAGTATTTTGCTCTTGTTCCTTCACCTCATCTCTACAAAAATACTAATTACAGTTCATTTAAGTTTTTTTGCTCATCATATTGTTTTTGCTTTCCCTGAAGTCCTTTACGCTCTTTTGTTGTTGTTTTTTTGTTGTTGTTCAGGTCCTTTGCCCATTCTTTAATCAGATTGTTTTCTTGCTATTGAGTTGTTTGAGTTACTTATATGTTTTGGACATTAACACTTTATCAGATACGAAATTACAAATATTTTCTCCAATTTCTTTGTTGCAGGGAGCCCTAAGCATTTTCTAATTGTTAAGCCTTTCCCCTTTTCCACTTGAGAAACTGTTTTAGAAACTCTATGCTTGACTGCCTTAACTGCAGACTCTGGCCTCTGCGACTTAGCTAGCTTGCTTGCTTCCTGCACCGGCCCTCTGTGAGATAACAGCAGTCTCACATCCCCCCAGGGCTGGATGCAGATTAGGCTCCAGAAGTGACCAATGGACTGTGTCCCATAATCAGCCAATCCAAATTAGCAGGACTGCATCCCTCATTTACATAAGAGGACCTGAATGGGAACTTGGGTGGGAAAAAGGGCAGGAATTTAGGCTATATAAGATGGTCTTTGGGCCCGCCCGGTGGCGCACTGCGCTAGTGCGCCGCTTGGGAAGCGCAGCGGCGCTCCCGCCCGAGGGTTCGGATCCCACATACAGACCGGTTCCCGCTCACTGGCTGAGCGAGGCGCGGGGGCAACGCCGAGGGTTGCGATCCTGTTGCTGGTCCTGGTCCGGTACGGGGGCGACACTGAGGGTTGCGATCCGTTGCCGGACACGGAAAAAGACAAAAAAAATAAATAAGATGGTCTTTTCCTTTGTTTTGGGAGACACTGGTTTAGGAGTCTTGGCTCCCCAGTGCTCTCCTTGCTTATAAGCAAAAGAGGGGCCATAACACTGAACAAAGAGCTGCAACACAAAATAAAGAGCTGTAACACTGACACTGGTCTTGGATTTCTCTGTGCATTCTGCCCACAATATCTTAGGCTGTCTCTTCACTTTGTTAATTGTTTCCTTTGCTGTGCAGAAGCCTTTTAGTTTGATGTCATCCCGTTTATCTATTGCTGCTGAAAAACTGAACTCACAGAAGTAGAGAGTAGAATGATGGTTATCAGAGGCTGGAGGAGGGTATGGAGGGAAGGAATGAGGAATTGTTGATAAAAAGGTACAAAGTTTCAGATACACAGGAGGAATAGGTTTTGAGATCTATTGCGCAGCAGGGTTACTATAGTCAATAATAATGTATTGTATATTTTAAAATAACTAAGACAGTAAATTTCAAATGTCTCACCATAAAAAATGATAGATAAGTAAGGTGATGGATATGCTAATTGGCCTTGATTTAATCAATCCACTTTGAATGAATATATTAAAACATTACACTGGGGCCGGCCCAGTGGCGCACTCGGTAGAGTGCGGCGGCGCTCCCGCCGAGGGTTCGGATCCCATATAGTGACTGGTCCGCTCACTGGTTGAGCACGGTGCAGGCGCGACACCGAGGGTTGCGATCCCGTTGCCGGTCGCAGTACGGGCGTGACACCGAGGGTTGCGATCCCATTACCGGTCACAAAAAAAGACAAAAAGGAAAAAAAAAATTACACTGTACCCCATAAATGAAACAATTATGATTTGATTAATAATAATAATATACCATTCACCCACGAAGGAAATCTGGGTTCTCTTCAGTATTTTATGCTGTCTTTTGATTGCTCTCTTTCAAATTAGAGACATTCTACAAAAGTCAGTGAGTCCTGGCTGTGAAGCATTACAAAGTTAACTGGATTCTGCATAAAAAGGTTGAGTCTAATTGAGATAGGAGGTGCTCGGGCCGGCCCGGTGGCGCACTGCTACAGTGCGCCGCTTGGGAAACGCAGCAGCGCTCCCGCCGAGGGTTCGGATCCCACATAGAGACCGGTCCACTCACTGGTTGAGCGCAGTGCGGGCGCAACACCGAGGGTTGCGATCCTGTTGCCGGTCGCGGTACGGGCGCGACACCGAGGGTTGCGATCCCGTTACCGGTCATGAAAAAAGACAAAAAGGAAAAAAAAATAGATGCTGCAGGCCACCATAGCTTAGGATGCAGAGGTGGGGTTTGAATGTTAGGGGAGTGGTTTGATACCCAGGGGAGTGGCCTGAAACCTGATCTCAGGGGAACTGAGCACCTCCTATCTCCTTTTTGTCTTTTTTTGTGACCGGCAATGGATCGCAACCCTCAGTGTCGCGCCTGTACCGCGACCGGCAACAGGATCGCAACCCTCGGTGTCGCACCCGCACTGCGCTCAACCAGTGAGTGGACCGGTCTCTAAATGGGATCCGAACCCTCGGCGGGAGCGCTGCTGCGTTTCCCAAGCCGCGCACTGTAGCAGTGCGCCCCCGGGCCGGCCCGAGCACCCCCCATCTCCATTAGACTCCACCTCTTTCTACAGAATCCAGCTAACTTT
>NW_007729534.1:350588-365118 GCF_000696425.1 Galeopterus variegatus | reverse complement strand
AAAGTTAGCTGGATTCTGTAGAAAGAGGTGGAGTCTAATGGAGATGGGGGGTGCTCGGGCCGGCCCGGGGGCGCACTGCTACAGTGCGCCGCTTGGGAAACGCATCAGCGCTCCCGACGAGGGTTCGGATCCCATTTAGAGACCGGTCCACTCACTGGTTGAGCGCAGTGCGGGTGCGACACCGAGGGTTGCGATCCTGTTGCCGGTCGCGGTACAGGCGCGACACTGAGGGTTGCGATCCATTGCCGGTCACAAAAAAAGACAAAAAGGAGATAGGAGGTGCTCAGTTCCCCTGAGATCAGGTTTCAGGCCACTCCCCTGGGTATCAAACCACTCCCCTAACATTCAAACCCCACCTCTGCATCCTAAGCTATGGTGGCCTGCAGCATCTATTTTTTTTTCCTTTTTGTCTTTTTTCATGACCGGTAACGGGATCGCAACCCTCGGTGTCGCGCCCGTACCGCGACCGGCAACAGGATCGCAACCCTCGGTGTTGCGCCCGCACTGCGCTCAACCAGTGAGTGGACCGGTCTCTATATGGGATCCGAACCCTTGGCGGGAGCGCCGCCATGCTCCCAAGCGCCACACTGTACCGAGTGCGCCACCGGGCCAGCTCTGCAGCATCTATTTTTGGTAACAGCACATGGAGATTGAGGTGCTCAGTTCCCCTGAGATCAGGTTTCAGGCCACTCCCCTGGGTATCAAACCACTCCCCTAACATTCAAGCCCCACCTCTGCATCCTAAGCTATGGTGGCCTGCAGCATCTATTTTTTTTTTTCCTTTTTGTCTTTTTTCATGACCGGTAACGGGATCGCAACCCTCGGTGTCGCGCCCGTACCGCGACCGGCAACAGGATCGCAACCCTCGGTGTTGCGCCCGCACTGCGCTCAACCAGTGAGTGGACCGGTCTCTATATGGGATCCGAACCCTTGGCGGGAGCGCCGCCATGCTCCCAAGCGCCACACTGTACCGAGTGCGCCACCGGGCCAGCTCTGCAGCATCTATTTTTGGTAACAGCACATGGAGATTGAGACCACAGGAGGCAGACTTATGTAATATTTGTGGCCAAGCAGGCTCAGTAAAAAGAAGTTGATCTCTTGAATGACCTTCCACTGGAGGCACTAGAGAGCACCTAGAATATTTTAAGTGTATTGGATGCATGTGATGGAATTTAATCAATGAACATGCTCTAAAAGAGACCAACTGAGCATGTGCAAGACTAGGTTACATAACTGAGAACCACTGTCTTAGTTGAATATTCATTAGATAGTATGAATATGTATAAATAGCTAAAACTATAACAGTTGAATCCTGGTAGAAGGCAGGGCTGCTCAGGCTCACTCTTTTGGGGCCAGCCTGCACTTCACCTGAGGTGTGTTTTTCTTATTTTTTGTATCTAACTTGCCTTCAGCAGGGTGTGCTCACTCTGGAGCCAGCCCAGGCTTTGTGAAGTATGTATTTGTTACTTTTGTACTAAATTTGGTGCAGCTGCTGCTCAGTCTCTGGAGCTAGGCCACTTTCTCTGTGAAGTGTACATCTCTTATTCTTACATTAAACCTATTTTCACTTTCTATTGTGACTCTGCTCTTAATTCTTTCCTGTGGTGGAGTGAAGAACCTGGTAGTGGATGGGGTGGATTGAGGCAAACCAGGAGAGAAACAGTGCCCCCTAGCAGCCAGGGCATTGCTAACACAGCCACATGCATGCTCAGAAACCACCTTGAACCACTAGGGACCCTGCTGTTCTGTCTGGTCCCAGACCATCCGATGTGGTAAGTGGATTTCTCCTTCCTTCTACACTTTGGGGTATTATTGCCAGTTTCCTTAGGGTAATTACTCCCAGTTTCTTTTGGGCCCTCGCCCCCAGTTTTCTTACAATATTTTTGGGTAACTGCTCCCAGCTTCTGCTGCCCCCAATTGCATCAGGTCCTTGGCTTTTGGGTAACCACTCTCAGCTTCTGGATAACTACTCCCAACTTCCACAGCTCTTGGGTAACCACTCTCAGTTCCCATGCTAGGATGCTAGGACCCAAGGAGAGCAATGTGAACCACTGCAAAACTGGCTATTTTCTTAGTGAATCTCAAACTGCACCACTTTGCATCAGGTCATTAGGACAGATCAGGATTTAATACAGCAGATTAGGCTGCATACACTGCAGAAACCAGGATTTTATTTTAGTACTCCCTTTTTAGATTTCTTGCATTTTCTCCTCTGGAAACAGGACCACCTGTGAGTGCCAGCTGCCTGTGGTACGCTCAGCCTTGTGGCTGGGATTTTGGGGACTTTTCCTGATTTCTAGCAGGGGTGTAACCACCAAATCCCTACCATTTAGTCAGAGGTGCCAGCATTTTCTGCTGACTCATTTCTTAACCCTCTGCCACCTCGTCTCCTTCCTATGCTCCTTCCTCTCAGGCTCCTCTCCCAGCTGCCATCTTGTCTCAGGGTATTTCCTGCAGAAAATAATTGGCTCCTTACACAGTCTTACAGACAAAGGAAGAATGAACCAATCTCTGGCAGGGTTTGTTTAGAAACTGTAGGGCTCATTTAGCAATGTTATTTGTGTAACATTCTGAGCCAAAGATGAAATATGGAATATTTCCTGCAGTGACTGAAACAGAATCTCAGTAACTAAGACATAACCTAACTGTTTGAAAGAATTGCAACAACAGCCAAAGTAATAGAGACATGAGGGATGGCATCTCCTTTTGATGTCCCTTTGCCATATGTTTCACCTCCTAGCTATACTGAACCTCATGTGCTTTGCATCGTTCCTCACTTTTCTGTTGTATCCCTTTTCAAGCATCTTCTCTTTCCTGTAATATTCTTTCTATACTGTTTGTTAAAAGTACCACTTGGATATGAGAAATGACTCAAGAATGTAAAAGCCAGCATTTAGCTAGTTTGGGAAATCTCTGCCTGCTTGGGTTTGAGTACTAAGCTTGTGCCTTTTGGTATTAAACTCCTGATGACCAAAACAGTTTTTTTTTTTTTACTCCTTCTGAATTTCTCTAGGCAAGCTTGAGACACAGAAACTGATTTACAAAGTTATAATTGGTTAAGTTTCTGGTTGAAATGTATCCATCTGTACACAGAGTCCTGCAAGTGTTAAAGCACAAGCCTGTTAGGGAAAGGATCAAGGCCACTTGAAATTAAAATTAGGGGGGAGAAAAGAGTAAAAGGTTTAAAATCAGACTGCTGTGAAAAATGTTAGAATTATTAGTATACATTTTTGCCTGGGTTTATTGGTCAAACAGGTTAATATTTGTCTCTGCTAGAGATTTTTAAAGTTAAAGTAGTGAACCCAGCCAAAAACAAAAAGATCCTTCTTTATAAGATTTTTAGATAAATGAGGCTGATTTGGTATTGTTGATAAAAAGGAACAAGTATGGAGGAAAACAGGAGATATAAAGAAAGATATGGGTATAAAAGTGTATTTTTGGCAAGGAAGGTTAAAAGGGAAAGAAAGTAATTTTGTATGGAAAGAAATATTGTGTAGTAAATTTTGTCCTAAGAACGAATGGCTGGATTGTTCCAGAATGGGAAGAAGAGAAGCATGGGGACAGAAAGGAAAGACTAATAAGCATGTCACAAAAGGTCTGAGTAAGTCATAATGGTTTGTGAAGGGTGAATTTATGAAGGAATTGTGTGTGTGATTAATTTGGCCACAATTAAAAAGGGAATTAACTAAATCTTTCTAAAGATTGAACTTTGATATTAAAAAGACACTGATATAGAACTAAATTTCCCTATATTAGAACAAGGTTTTCTGTAAGCACTTAACTGCTCTTAGTAGAAAACTGTAGGAGTTTGTTTTATCTTTTAGGTAACTGGCCTAGAAAATATGCTCGTGTTTTATTAAGACAATTTCTTGTGCTTTGTGCCTTTGAAATCTTTTGTCACTTTGGTTTTATTTTATAATGATTTATAATCCTATTTAATTAAGTGTTTTGAACACTTGTTGTTTGACAAACTTCCAAACAAATTCTAAAAATTCAACTTTTTTGAACTAACTTTGAGATGTTTCAAGGGCCTCAAAACTTCTCAAAAGATTTTATATATATATATATATATATATATATATGAAACAGAGACATTAAAACCAATTGGACTTATCTGATAAGCTAAAAATATGAGAAGTATTGTCAAAACAAGAAATGATATTTGACTTTCTTTGTGTAATACTGATAATGTTATTAACATGTGCTCCAAAATTGTGTAAGGTTCTCCAAAATTGTGTGAGGTTCCTAGAAAACTAATACGTCTTGATATAAATGTTATCAGTCATAATTTTAATTTTAAATTGTTGTATGCCACAGAAATAACCAAATTTTCTTGTCATGGTCATTTTGTCTTGTGCACAGTCAGTGAAAATGAAAACTCTTAAACACAGGTTTCAAATAACTTTAAGATCAACAGACACAGTAAAAGTTTTTCAGAACTCTAAAAGAAATCCGATGAGTTTCTAAAAATGTGAATCAAGATCAAGCAAAGCAAGAATTAATTACATGAAGTTAAGTAACTGATAAAGATAATGTTTTGTAACTTTCATTTTTGGTCCTTTACTTTTCCAGATTTAAGGAAACTTTCTCTCTTAAGCTATCTATACTTACAGCAATTTGGTAAAATATAATTTATGAACAGCAATGGAAGTATTTGCTTTTTTCCCCCTATTTGATTCTTCCAAAATTTGAAAACTTTTTGTATCTTTATAATTTTTATAGCAATGTGTTTATTTGCATAAGATCAATAAGAATCTGCTCTCTATAACAGGCTACAATTGAAAACATTGATTATAAAATAACATGTCTCTTCTAAAAGTTCCTGACTCCTCTGCATGTTACCCTAATATGGCCTAACTGCTGTTTCATCTTCCTTCTCCCCTTCCCCCAATGTGGGATCAGTCTACCTGGGAATGAACCTTCCCAGCACCGAGGAATCTTTACAAAGAAAATAAGACCTTTCAATCAGAAAATTGATCTTCAATGCTTTCATGAGGAATGTTTTGATCAAAAAGGGGGAGATGATGTCTTCTCTACACAAGAAGTTCTCTAAAAGTATTCACAGCCTTGAAGGGGGGGCTCATGACTTGGATGAGACATCTTGTTCTTAAACAAAGGATTTACATAAGCTCTTAAAATTGATGATGACCAATTAATGTATAGCTTGTGTTGTGCTAGGGCTAATGTCTGGAATCCTGTTGACAGTGCCAATTGTCTAGTTCTTAATCCTGTTCGTGACACCAACTGTAAAGCTACTTGACCATGCCAGTTGTCAGGTTCTTTTACCTGTTGGTAATCCTGCACCAACTGGGCTGACTGTTGAGCTAGGGCTAGGTCTGGAGCTCCCAGACCCCTCAAGCCCATTCCCAGCCCATTCACAGACTGGGTCACAAACCCTTCATATGCCAGGCTGGGTCACCAGACCTCACACATGCCAGGCTGGGTCACCAGACCCCTTCACGCAGGTCTATGAGCTAGGTAACAGGCCAAAAGGTCCTGGGAGCCATAGGTTGGAAAGCATGGCTGTGCGGGGCAGACGCCTGAGGCAGACGCCTGTGGCAGATGTCTGCCCGCCTGCTTCACTAAAACACTCTCTCTCTTTCTCACACACACACAAGAATAGCAACAAAACTAAAAAGATACATTGGCACTCATGCACACTACACACACACACACACACACACACACACACACAATTTGCTTAAAAAGGATGTACTCAGACCACACCCAACTCGACCTGAGGCAAGGGCCCTGACCAAACTATTCTATTTTCCCAACAGCTTGCTACTCTAAGTATTGACAGTGGGAAATTGTTGGAGTAAGCAGGACTGAAGCCATGTTCGGACCTAAAACTGCATGGGCTGCAGGAAAATTTTAAAAGGATACAGTTTTTTCCTTGACGTGCATTTCTCTGAGTTCTCTCTTTTCCCAGGGTTATTTGATATTTTGAACTTTGGTTATGCGGCAAGTTGACATTTCCAGCTAGCCTGAAGCTGCAAACTTGCAGACCCTGAGAGACCAAGGAAGACTTCAATAAAGCTATGCTGATTCCCTCCAGCAGGACCCTGAGATGATAGCAAGTATGGGAGCAGGGACCAGATGGAGTCTTGGCAAGACTGTGTACCTGAGACCTTGCATGAAGCTCTCATGGCTCATGTCTACCTCCATCCTCCTTTCCATTTCCCATTTTCTATTCCCTCAGCCAGCTCCTACTCAACCTACTTCCCGACCAGCTCTACTGCCAATCCCAACTTCTCCAAGTGGTTTAGGCTCAATCTCTGTGGGGGGCATTAACTCTCCTGCTCCAAGTTCTCCCTCAAATGCAAAAGATACTCTGATTCCTCAGTGCCAGTGTTGGCATGGACTGCAGCCAAATTCCCTTCACCAGTAGTGCTGTTCTCAATGACAGACAGCTCCTGGTTCTGGGTCTTATATATCGCTTCATATGTACAGCTATCAACCTGCTGGTTACAATCACATGCTCGTGAACTCTGGGTTGTCTCCAAAGGCCATCTCAGCTCTGGCTTTTGAAGGCCTACAGGCCTAGAGGAGGAAATCATATCCTCTGTGTCTTTCTCACTTTCACTCTGCTCCCCAGGTGACAGTTTTGTCATAGGAAGAAGCCTGGCGGCCAGAGAATAAATGTTATTGGCAGATGAGGAAGGTGTGACTTTGGGGTGCTCACACTCTGGACCTGCTAATGGGCTGTTAGTCATATGTGTGAGGCATCTAAACTGAATATGCTTCCGAACCTGGGCACATCTGCTCTGGGCTCCATTTTTGAGGGCAATGAAAATGGAAGTAAGTGCCAGTTGGTAAATTCTCTTCCTGTCCAAGGGTTACTAGGGCTTGGGGCAGTTATTGGGATTTCGGGGATTGGCTGGGGTAGCTATGAGTCCCCAAGGCACCTACAGGAGACAGGAAGCAGTTTGTTCCTGAACCATCAACTACCTAATGCACAAGGTAGGGGTTTCTGCACCAACAGAACATAGCCAGTGTGGAGGAAGTGGCAGTGGAAGATCTTGAAGTATGGGAGGTATTGGCAATGGTTTGTCTTTATAAAGGGAGCCAGAGGCAGCCTTAGAGGCATTTCTGAGTCTAGAAGCATTCAAAGGAATAGATACTACTGCAGGGAGGGGACTGGAGAGAAGGCAGAGACCCCAGGCCATATAATCAGCAGTAAGGTAGTGTGTGATGTCTTTTCACAGTTGAGTTAGATGTGCCCCACCAGGTATGGTGGGAATCAGTTTAAATATGCTTTCTTGACCCCAGAAGTTCAACTACGTGGACAGTAGTTACACTTGACAGGATGATTTGTTATAGTGCAAGTTATATATTTCAAATAAAAAAAATTAGCATCATTTACAGTATCTTAAGAGAAACTGCCTTTAAATGGAAACCAAAAGATGGGATGTGCAGTGGTGAGCCAATCAGAGGTCATGGCGGCGAAAGCCCTCCCAGTTGGGTCCACCTTTCTTGAGAAAAACCTGCCTCTAATGAGCTCTTACAGGAACCGCAGGGGGCTGGAGATGACTCTACCTACTCGTGTGAACCAGTGGAAAGTCTCAAATACATATTCAGAAAAGAAAAGTCCAGAAGGATCAACTTCTAGCCAGGTAAGTGATGTGGCAGATAATTCCAGACCTAGTAGTTTTCCTGGTGATACTGACCATCACATTGCCATTCTACTATTTTGCCAGACCCCCTCCTCTTGGTAAGGATTTGTTCTGTCCTTGCCGGCTCTACAGACTTTTGTCATAATGATGAAAATGAACAACTGTTACCACTTATTTTACCCAACCGTTCTCCTTTTCACGTTTACACTGGCTAATGCAGAATGGGAAAGCAATGCTATAGTCAACACATCTTCCATCATAGCTAAAGGGGAAAATCTCTAACTGCTGGAAAGGTCATTATGATCCTCATGTTCAGATGAACATAATAAGAGCATTCCCTTAAGGGGGGAACTTAAACATCACATTCCTGGACTGGGAATTAGCCCACCAGCTATCAAAGTCCCTCTAGGCAACATTAGACCTACGGCACGCATGAACTTAACACTTCTTCACAATATTACATCTATGAAGGTAAACAGAAGTTAAGTTGTGCCACTTTAGGTACAGCCTCCCACCCTTGTGGGAGTCCCATGATCTGAACTGCCTCAACAGCACACCTTATGTCTCTCTCAGGTTTCTGTACCCCAAATGACACACATTGGTGTCCTTTTAACAGCACCAAGATACTAAAGTTGGTTATGGTCTGTGGGAAGAATATAACATGCCCCTAGGTCCCTGGAAAGTAGATTTTGACATCCCCAAGGTAGGATTTCGTAATGACATGATTCCCCAATCAGGAGGTTGATTTCTCAAAATTATAACATGTCTAATTCCCCTGGTTGGGTACCACAAATTCTTAGAGAATTTAACACAACTACTCCCCAAAGGACCTGTGCTCCATTGGGATACATCTTCTTGTGTGCAGACCCTCAAATTGGCAATCAGTGAATTGGCCTCCAGATTCTGTATACCCAGATGGAAGGTTTTCCTCACCTCTTAAAGTAAGGGTCTACTCATGTATAGGCAATGTTGTGTTTACAGGACAATGTACACTGGGACACCTGGCTCCTGATTGTGTATTTGTCTATAACAAAATCTACAACAGAACACGCAGGAAAAAATGAGCCATAGGACTAATATTAGCTGCTATTGGTGTAGCTATTGGATTAGCTGCTCCATGATTTGCATATCATGAAGCCACCTTACAAAATTTAACTAACACCATAGCCGAGTTAGCCCAGATGACTGGGGATGCCATACAAAAACCACAAGCATCCCTGAACTCTCTAGCTGGTGTTGTCTTGGAAAATCATCTAGTCCTATATTACCTTCTAGCTGAACAAAGGGGAGTATAGGCCATGGTAAATAAAACTTGTTGTACATATATAAACACTTCAAGGCAAGAAGAGGAAGATGTAAAAAGAATATATGAACAAGCCACCTGGTTACACAAATTTTACAATCCTAACTGTGAAAGTATTTGGGAATCTAAAAAGAATTGCCTACCCTTAGTCACTTGACTTCTACCTGTGTTGGGACCATTAACAGCCATCCTATAGCTTTTGATTTTTGGTCCCTGTCTCTTTAAACTTCTTGTTAAATTTGTCTTTTCCAGACTTCAGCAGTTTCATGTGAAAATGATAACTTTAAGTGGCTTCTACTCTATTCTGATCTGACTGCCTGGAACTGAGCTGGGGCCCCTAGATCAGGTATTCAGAGATTTCTATTCCCAGATAGGCAGGACCTGCAGTCCCGACCACCTGAAGCAGCTACTCAAGACAGACCTTCGCCCTTCAGCTGCCCTTAAGATTAATGGAATGGAATCCCCGAGGGGGGAATGAGATAGGAGGTGCTCAGTACCCTAGGGATCAGGTCTCAAACCACTCTCCTAGAACTCAAGCCTCATCTCAAATCCTAAGCTATGGTGGCCTGCAGCACCCATTTTTGGCACCAGCACATGGAGATTGAGACCACAGGAGGCAGACTTATGTAATATCTGTGGCCAAGCATGCTCAGTAAAAAGTTGATCCCTTGAATGACCTTCCACTGGAGATGCTAGAGAGCACCTAGAATATTTTAAGTGTATTGGGTGCATGTGGTGGAATTTGACCAATGAACATGCTCTAAAAGAGACCAACTGCACATGTGCAAGACTAGGTTATGTAACTGGGAACCACCCCCTTAGTTAAATATTCATTAGACAGCATGAATATGTATAGATAGCCAAACTAAAGGTCAAATCCAGGAAGACGGCAGGGCTGCTGCTTACTCTCTTTGGAGCTAGCCTGCACTTTGCCTGAGCTGTGTATTTCTTACTTTTTGTATATAACCTGCCTTTAGCAGGCTGTGCTCACTCTCAAGTCAGCCCACACTTTGTGATGTATTTCTTATTTTTGAATTAAACTTGCTGCAGCTGCTGCTCAGTCTCTGGAGCTATGCTGCACTCTCTTATTTGTTGCATTAAACCTGTTCTCACTTTCTACTGTGATTCTGCTCTTGAATTCTTTCCTGTGGCAGAGTCAAGAACCTGGCAGTGGACAGGGTGGGTTGAGGCTGGCCATTGGGCCTCTTCAGACCCTCTCCTCCAGTATTATAATCACAGGTGTGTTTTCTCAGCTGACTTTTCTCTCAGGGTTCTCCAAGTATCATGCTATAAGTTTCCTCGTTAGGGTAGTCAAGTATCTACAGAAGGTGCCACAATATCTCACCTGGAGGATGGAGCTGGGAAGCCTGGTGCCAGGATTTTGGAGCTGGGGAGAGGCAGGGTATCGGAGGGGATGGCATCTAATGATGAATTTATTTTTTCAGAAAGCAGATTTTCACTTACTGCTCTGCTTTTTAGTTTGGAGCCCTACCTCTATTCCTAGTATCCTCATTTCTCTATTTTGTTTTTTTTCTCCTCCCTAAGAGAACATACTTCTGCAGGGAGGGGAAGTGGGAGGTGTGGTGTAGGGCTGGGGATCTGGAAGTCTAACTGTTCCTACACAGACTTTCAATCTCCCTGTTAGTATCAGACCTCATCCCCTTGCCCCAATTTATAATACCTCATGTTTCCAATTCCTGAGCTTTTGTAGGGTTCAGGGCGAACTTGCTTGCCTCTTGTCCCTTTGCTTGCTTGTATCCCTTTTTTTAGGCATTTAAGTTTGCCTGTCTTCCACTTGGCTAAGTCATTAACCATTCCTGCATCAGCTTTCCATCTTTTTTGTTTGTTTGTTTTTGGAGGCTGTCTGGTACAGGGATCCGAACCCACGATCTTGGTGTTATAAAGCTGTGCTCCAACCAACTGAGATAACTGGCCAGCCCAGCTTTCCATCTTCATATATCATGCTTCAGGAGTGATAAATACAAGGTCTCTAGTTTGGTGGCCTCTGGCAAATTTGAAATGGAGGAGAAGTGGTAAAGTTAAAGGACCTAACAGCACTTAGTTTTAAGAAAACGTGTTGTTCAGGTACACATGTGGTATGTATATTCTCTGAGGTCCAGGTAAGTAACTTGTGGCTGAAGGCTGCAAGGGTTTGCAGAGGCTGGAGACCACCACGTATGAGATTGCTAAATAGAGGAACACACTATTGCTAGAAAAGAAATTCTGTGTTGTACAAGGGTGAAGATAAGTAGAAGAGGCATGTAATTCTCCTGATCTTAATGATCACAAGAGACCAGAGCTAGGGGGAAAGAACTAAGGCTTTTTTAACGCCCCCCACCCACACACTCTAATATTCTATGATTCTGAAGGAAGTTTCTCAAAGCCTGAGTATCACAGGGATTGCTTCCTAGTTCTACCCTGCCGTCTCTAGCAGGTCTCCTAAGTCATTCCTCTGATGAGTTACAGAGGTTACTGCACTCTCTCGGTTCTCTGACAGGAAAACCCGACAGAAGGCCTAAGAGAGATGCACATAAAAATGTAAGCTACGCTTATTTAACACTGCTTCAGAGCTTTTACTTGAGGCAGTGAGTGGTGGTGTGATTCCATATGAGAAGGTCTAGCTGGCAACAGATACCGTTTCAAAATAAATAACTCAAATAGAAAGGTCCCTTTTACTTTACACACAGTTTTAACTAAGTTATTTGAGTTACTTCAAGTTGTTTGGCTTCAACCTGTGGCAATTACATACAGCAAACAGGAAGGCAATGGGCAAGTACTGATAACTGAGTGGTGACAAATGAAATGAAGGAAGAAACAGAAATTATAAAAGGCCCCACATAGAGGCTGGTCCGGGTGCAGTGGTGTTTACAACCAACTAATCACAAGCAGTCACAGGACTCTCTCTTCCTTCTCCACATCCACTGCTCCATTTGACTCACCTTAAAAAACAAAGCCCCATAAATATGTACAATTACTATGTGGTAATTAACAATAAAAACAAACAAACAATGGGCCGGCCCGGTGGCGCACTGGATAGTGCGCCGCTTGGGAAGCGCAGCGGCGCTCCCGCCCGAGGGTTCGGATCCCACATACAGACCGGTTCCCGCTCACTGGCTGAGCGAGGCGCGGGAGCAACACCGAGGTTTGCAATCCCGTTGCCGGTCCTCGGTCCGGTATGGGGGCCACACTGCGGGTTGCGATCCGTTGCCGGACACGGAAAAAAGACAAAAGACAAAAAAAAAAAAAAAAAAAAAAAAAAAAAAAAAACAACAAACAAACAAACAAAAGAAGGCAGATAGGAAGCCTAAGTTCTATATCCTATATAAAGAGAAGACAGGCACCCTCTCTTTATAACACACGCAATTGTTAATTTTCTTTGGAAGAAGTAAAATTTAAAATAATATGAGTATGTGATCAAACACAGAAGGAATCCTACACTAAATTATTAGGACTTGGACCCGTAATGGAACAAATCTATCCAGAACTTGACTTTCCAGAATGACTCATTCCCCAAGGGTTTCAGATAGCCAAGGTTTTATAAGTTATAAGAAAATTGTCAGAAATATTATTAAGCCAATTCTGTACTTAGCTTGATCTTGTGGAGGATACTGAACTTCTAAATTATTTTCACGCTAACAGTGTTTGTGGCCACATTCTGAGAGACGTGTGCCTTGTTATTTGTGGTAGCAGCCTCTAAGATGGAACCCCAGTGACCCCTACCCTCTGTTATTCATGATCTTGTGTGGGGGGACATTACTTCTGAGATTAGGTTACAAAAAGTCTGTATCTTCTTTTTTTTATTTTTCCTTTTTGTCTTTTTTCGTGACCGGCAACGGATCGCAACCCTCAGTGTCGCGCCCGTACCGGACCGGGACTGGCAACGGGATCGCAACCCTCGGTGCTGCGCCCGCACCTTGCTCAGCCAGTGAGCGGCCGGTCTGTATGTGGGATCCGAACCCTTGGCGGGAGCACCACCACACTTCCCAAGCGGTGCACTGTAGCAGTGCACCACCGGGCCGGCCCAAAAAGTCTGTATCTTCTGTCTTCGACACCCTTACTCTTTCTGAGAGAAGCCAGCTGCAAACATGACAACAGTCAACTGCCTTCCTTATAGAGAGACCCACGTGGCAAAGAACTGATGTCTCTAGCCAATAGCCAGCATGGATTTGAGGCTGCCAACAGTCACACAAGTGAACATGGAAGCAGATCCTCTCCTAGCTGAGCCTTGAGATGACTGCAGCCCTGGCTGACAGCTTGAATGCAACATTGTGAAAGACCCTGAACCAGAGGCATCTATGTAAGCTATGCCTGCATTCTTGATGACACAGAAACTATGAGATAATACATGTTTGTTGTTTTAAGCCACTAATAAGTTTTAGGGTGATTTGCTATGCCTCACAAATAATACAAATTTTGGTGTCAGGAGTGGAGTTCTGTCGTAACATGTACTTAAACGTGGGAGAAGTCTTAGAAGTTGGCAATAGGTGGTGGCTAGAAGGCCTTTAAGGACAGTAGTGGTAAAAGCCTAAATTGCCATGAGTTGACAATAGATTTTGGACTTTGAGGAGACTGCCTATGAGAGTTTTAACAAACACAATGAACATGACTGGAAACGGGGCAGAGGGATTTTTTTTATGCTGTAGCAGAAAGTTTACCAATCCAAAGGTAAGGAGATTTCCAAACAAAGTTGAAGTACCTCCTGGTTTCTTCTTTATGCTTATAGTAAAATTCAAGAGGAGAGAGAAATTGAGGGAAGGACTTAAAAAAAAAAAAAGGCTGGTTAGTTGTGCTCAGTTTCCCTGGAGTTGGGTTTCAGGCCACTCCTGAGCCTCAAACCACTCCCCTAGGACTCTGCCCCTCCTCTGAGCCCTGAGTTACTATTGCTTGCTGCACCTATTTTGGGCACCAACATGTAGAGTTTGAGACCACAGGAGGCAGTCTTATCTAATTCCAGTGGCTGAGCATGCTCAGTAGAAAGGAGTTTATCCTATGAATGACCTTCCACCGGAGCCACTAGAGAGCACCTAGCATATTTTAAGTGTATTTGGTGGAATTTGACCAATGAGCTTCCTCCAAAGAGACTAACTGAGCATGTGCAAGGCTATGTTAT
Source organism: Galeopterus variegatus (assembly GCF_000696425.1). Lineage (NCBI taxonomy): Eukaryota > Metazoa > Chordata > Mammalia > Dermoptera > Cynocephalidae > Galeopterus > Galeopterus variegatus. Next base: position 351,089 of record NW_007729534.1, on the reverse strand, counting down.
ATAAGCTGCTACAAAACTGGGAACCACCCTCTTATTTGAATATTCGTTAGATAGTACAGATATGTATAGAAAGCCAACTATAAAAGTAGAATCCAGAAAGAAGGTGGGGCTGCTGCTCACTCTCTTGAGCCACACTGCACTTTTTCTGTGAAGTATGTATTTCTTACTTTTGTATTAAACTTGCTGCAGCTGCTGCTCACTCTCTGGAGCCAGCCCATACTTTCTCTGTAAAGTGTGTATTTCTTATTCTTTACATTAAACCTGTTTTTGCTTTCTACTCCAACTCTGCTCTTGAATTCCTTCCTATGGCAGAGTCAAGAACTTGGTAGAGGACAGGGTGGGTTGAGGTCAGCTATTTGACCTCCCCACCCAGACTGTCTTCCCCAGTAACACAAGGTCAAGGGTTTGGATCCCCATACCAGCCAGCCACCAAAAAAAAAAAAAAAAAAAAAAAAAAAGGTAGGAATTCAGCCTCGTCGCCTTCAATGCTAGTGGTGTTAG
>NW_007729534.1:347971-349708 GCF_000696425.1 Galeopterus variegatus | reverse complement strand
GGGTCAGCGATTGGACCTCCCCACCCAGACTGTCTTCCCCAGTAACATTGTAACACCAAGGTCAAGGGTTTGGAACCCCAACCCACCCAGCCACCAAAAAAAAAAAAAAAAAAAAAAAAAGGTAGGAATTCAGCCTCGTCGCCTTCAATGCTAGTGGTGTTAGCAAGGTCACATTTCCTTCACTGATTCTGCTTCTGTCACCACAGCACCTTCTCTGCCTTTGACTCCCCTGCCTCCTCTTATAAGGAGCCAGTGATTACATTGGGCCCACCAGGATAATATGTCAACTGCCTCATCTTAAATTTCTTAATTACATCTGCAAAGTCTCTTTTACTAGGTAAAGTAACATATTCACAGATCCCAGGGATTAGAAAGTAGACACTTTTATGGGGCTATTATTCAGTCTACCACAAGCAACCAACAGATAACTAATGCATTATACTTAGAATTTCTGTAGTTTATAAATGGCAACACAGGGATAAACAAAGTACTATAGAAATGCCACTCATGTTGCCATTACAAACAAACAAAAAACTCTTACAAATGTCTTTAAATTTTAACACAATGGGTTACGTAAGAAAATAGTCTTATTCTTAGAGATGTATGCTGAAGGAGCATAGATCTGCAACTTTCAAACAATTAAACAGCAGCAGCAGCAAAAAAAATAAAGTGTGTGTGTATATATAGAGAGAGAAATGATGAGATGAAACAAATGTGACAAAATTATAACAGCAAATGATTCTGTGTCAAGGATATACAGACATTTATTCTATTCTTTCAATTTTTTTGTAAGCATGAAACAGCTGGGGAAATATGGAGATCAAAAATTTTTAACACAACAAATATATTAACCTTGCAAAGCTCACTGAAATAGACTTTAAGAAATATATCATTTATGAGTGGGCTGAAACTGAAGATTAAACTCAGGGGTTGGCAACCTGCTCTGTAAAAGGCCAGACAGTAAATGTTTTAGGCTCTATGGGCCATTCAGTCTCTGTCCCAACTACTCAACCATACTGTTGTAGGGCAAAAGCAGCCATAGACAATATGTAAATTAAGTGTAGTGTGTTCCAGTAAAACTTTATTTACAAAAACAGGTGGTAGGTCAGATTTGGCCTGCAGGTTGTGATTTGCCAATCCCTGATTTAACTAAAAACAGTTCTTTCAAAATAAGAGGACTTTTGGGGCCAGCCCGGTGGCGCACTCGGTAGAGTGCGGCGCTTGGGAGTGCAGCGGTGCTCCCGCTGAGGGTTCGGATCCCATATAGAGACCAGTCCGCTCACTGGTTGAGCGCGGCGTGGGCGCGACACCGGGGGTTGCGATCCCGTTGCCGGTCGCGGTACGGGCGCGACACCGAGGGTTGCGATCCCGTTATCAGTCACGAAAAAAGACAAAAGGGAAAAAATAAAAAAAAATAAGAGGACTTTTCTTTTTTTTTTTTTTTTTTAATCTTTTTGACAACTGGCCAGTATGGAGATCCAAACCCTTGACATGGGTGTTCTCACACCACACTCTAACCAACTAAGCTAACCAGTCAGCCCTGAAAATAAGAGAACTTAAAACAATCTCCAGAAGTATGTATCAATGACCAAACTACCTGCTAAGGACTATAGTAGACACTATAAACTTGAAGGTTTCGCTTTTGCTCATAGTTTTCTTCCAAGTACATATTTACATTTTTAACTCCAAAGGTTAAAGATTAGTCGTACAACCAGTTTCCTTCTTTCCTTCCTTCCT
>NW_007729534.1:346464-347302 GCF_000696425.1 Galeopterus variegatus | reverse complement strand
GCTTTTTTTTTTTTTTTTTTTTTTTTAATCTTTTTGACAACTGGCCAGTATGGAGATCCAAACCCTTGACATGGGTGTTCTAACACCACACTCTAACCAACTAAGCTAACCAGTCAGCCCTGAAAATAAGAGAACTTAAAACAATCTCCAGAAGTATGTATCAATGACCAAACTACCTGCTAAGGACTATAGTAGACACTATAAACTTGAAGGTTTCGCTTTTGCTCATAGTTTTCTTCCAAGTACATATTTACATTTTTAACTCCAAAGGTTAAAGATTAGTCTTACAACCAGTTTCCTTCTTTCCTTCCTTCCTTCCCCAAGAGCACAGAATTGGGTTGATCATAATCCTTAGTTTCTGGCAAACTTTCATCACTGCTCCATGCTTGCCCTGCTATTTATTTACTAATATAATTCATTATTTTAAATTATGTAATAAGCATTCCCTCTTGAGGAATTATGATAGTTTCACATGCAGAGAAAACACAAACTCTAGCCAGATATGATAATCAAGATAGGAATCTAGATTTTGCAATTTATCTTTAATCCCACTGGGCTCTTGTGGCCTCCTAGAGACTCATGATCTCTAAAACACAAATACTATAAAACAGCTGATAACATGCACGTTTACATATTCTCATTTGTCTTAAAATATTTTGGCAGCTTTGCAAATCTCAGACTGGGTTCTTGAAAAGTTCAATAGTCTTATGCTGCCTAGGAACAACTGGATAAATATTGTTAATACTTCTTACATCAAGAAGATAAAAATATTTTATAAGCTTAGAAGCATGATATTCTATTTCAACAATTTTTTAAGAAAAATAAATGTTCCAGTGTA
>NW_007729534.1:344884-346138 GCF_000696425.1 Galeopterus variegatus | reverse complement strand
ACATATTCTCATTTGTCTTAAAATATTTTGGCAGCTTTGCAAATCTCAGACTGGGTTCTTGGAAAGTTCAATAGTCTTATGCTGCCTAGGAACAACTGGATAAATATTGTTAATACTTCTTACATCAAGAAGATAAAAATATTTTATCAGCTTAGAAGCATGATATTCTATTTCAACAATTTTTTAAGAAAAATAAATGTTCCAGTGTATTGACTTTTGGGTGAAGATGGTCAAGATGGATTGGGATGTGAATTGAAGTGGGAATGTGTACTAATTGTGAAATAGAAATCTCTTCCTGTAACAGAAAGCAATCTAAGTATAGGAACTTTAGCACTTAAGACTTTGATTTCCTGAGAAAAAAAGTTGAGTGTGCAGAATGATTAGGAAATCATATCATTTGACTACAGGACACTTATCAGGCGGGAATGCTATGTCATTTCAGTTCAGAGGAAATGGTGTCAAAGCAAATTTTCAGAGAAACTGAAAGACAGTTAATATATACAGATAAAATCAACAGTAATCTCATCAATTTCCTTTCACTGAAGTGCTTTTTCCCTCTTTTTCTTACACTGGGGAACTTTTACTTGTACTTTAAACATGAGAATCCAGTAGTGCCATCTCTGTGCCCAGTTGGCATCCTGAATGCCCTTTTACAGCAGTTATCACTGAATTACAGTTAATTACAAATCTTCTATCTTCTTCCCCACACTTCTAAGGAGAGAGAGTCTTAATCATCACTACATTCTGGATGGAGAAACAAATGGACACTGGGATGAAAGAAGAAATGAATGAGCTCCATTTTCAGAGTAGACAGACTGAGAAAAGTTTCTGAGACCAACTTGCAGTGTAGACTGACCACAGAGGAGGAAGCAGTGGCTCTGCTGCGGCCTCCCTGGTGTGACCCTTTTGAGCCTTCAGGGCTACATGTGACATTACTTTACAGGATACTGGCATGCATTCCACCATTCTATTCTATTCTACTCTTGCAAGTAAAATAATTAAAGAAGTTTTAATTATTTTTTGACAAAAAACATATAGTAAAAAAAAAAAAAATTGGTTCTCTATTGCTTAGAAACCAATTGGTGCCAGGTAGCAAAAAAAAATGGGAGAATATCTAAAGCATCATCTCTGGCCCCAACATTAGTAAAGCTTCAGTATGAGAAAGAACAGAGTACATTTTCTTTTTTCTTTTTTTTTTTTGTCTTTTTCCGTATCCGGCAACGGATCGCAACCCTCAGTGTTGCCCCCGTACCG
>NW_007729534.1:340479-344599 GCF_000696425.1 Galeopterus variegatus | reverse complement strand
GGGAGCACCACCGCGCTTCCCAAGCGGCGCACTTATCCAGTGCGCCACCAGGCCGGCCCCAGAGTACATTTTCAAAGACCAATAATCACAATCTTTTTTCCTTGCCTGGAATGTTCTTGCCTGGAAGAACATTCTAGAAAAATCACACTGCAGACACAAGGACTTTGCCTCATTTTCCTTTTAAAAAATGGACATGATGAAAAAAGGAAAGCTGAGCGAGGGCAATCAGATTCCCTGTAGAGAAAAAAAGGACCTACAAAGAAAAAGGGAAATTAAGAACAAGGCTAAAGAAGTATGTCACACTCTGTTAAGATGTCCAGTTAAACTAGGTCTAAAAGCTAGAAATCGGTATTGGGGCAGAAAGATAATGTTCAAGTTTCCTTAAAGCAGAAAGTAACACTGATTTAATTAAGCAGAGATTCTTTTTTTTTGGAGGCTGGCCGGTGAGGGGATCCAAACCTGTGGCCTTGGTGTTATAAGGCTACACTCAAACCAGCTGAGCTAACTGGCCAGCCCTCCATTCCTTTTTTAAAAATTCAGGCCTAAGCACTTGGTCATATTTTTATCTGGTGCTGGTTCCTTTTTGATTTATTACTCATTTTTGAAAGAGAGGAGTTGTTCACATATCAAATATTTATAGGAGGTTCATTTTGGAGAAGGGCCAGGGCTATGTTCCAGGTTAGCAGGAATTCTCCTTATGACACAGTTTGTGTATGAGAATTCAGTTTTTTACCTTTGCTTCTCCACAACTAACCAAGACCCACACTGCGGAGCTGCTCTCATTAGAAAGTTTCTCCTTCAACTTACTTCAAACAGGAAACGGTCAAATATGGGTTATGGTCTGTGTTCAGCCCCCACCCTCCCTGCTTCTTGACATGTCATGTCAAACCAAGTCTAGGGAAGCAACTGCACAGGCTATGTATATAGTCCACCTGGTCACAGATAGGAGACTGCTGGTTTTGCCTTCAGGGCTTTCCAATTACTGTGGAAATCTGTGCTCTTGCCTAAAATTGGCCACACTGGGTGTCCCCCTCAGCTGTGCTTGACCCTCACTGCACTGGTTGGTCACTCCCTGAGCATCTTCTCTCAATGAGCTCCTCTCATTTTTTGTTTGCTCTTCACTGCATGTGTTGTCTCTGCCTCAGTTTCTTGTCTGGAGCTGCCTATCTCTCCACCTGTCAAACAGAGAATTTATTTCTTGTTATAGTTGCTGTTTTATATGATTTCCAAGATCAGGAGAAAATGACTATCTTTACTCCAGCATTAAAAACTGAAACCCAGATATCTCTTTTTTTCCAATTTTAAGTAGACTTTAATAAAAGTACAGATGCTACTCAACTTACCACGGGGTTACATCCTGAGAAACCCATTGTAAGCTGAAAACACTGCATGTCAAAAATGCATTTAGTAAACGTTATCTACCACAGCTGAGCCTAGCCTAACTTAAATGTGCTCAGAACACTTCATTAGCCTACAGTTGGGCAAAACCATCTAACACAGAGCCTATTTTATAATTAAGTGTTGAATATCTCATGTAATTTATTGAATACTATACTGAAAGTGAAAAACAGAATGGTTGTATGGGTACTCACAGTATGGTTTCTACTGAATGTGTTATAGGTTTCACACCATTCGAAAGTACAAAAATCTTAAGTGGAACCATTTTAAGTCAGGGACTGTCTGTATAACCTATAAAGAAAAGTGTGGGGCTATCCAGTTAGCTCCGTTGATTAGAGTACAGTTTTATAACACCAAGATCAAAGGTTTGGATCCCCTTACTGGCCAGTCACCAAAACAAACAAAAAAACAAAAGTGCAAATCGTGGCTGAACAACTCAATCAAATTTTGCAGGGTGAACACAGATTGAGAAATAGAAAACGACCTGGGAGCCTACCTGTGCCTCCTTCTAATTACAACATGTCCCTTTCATCCAACAGAGTAACGTTGAATTTTACAGAAATGGAATCATAACCAAGCCCCTGATAACTCTGTTCTACTTTCTATCTCTATAAATTCGCCTTTATGTATTTCATATAAGTAGACTCATACAATATTTGTCCTTTTGTGTCGGGCTTATTTCACTTACATAATGTCTTCAAAGTTCATCCATATTGTAGCATGCATCAGAATTTCATTCATTTTCAAGGCTGAATAATATTCCATTGTGAGACATTTCGTGTGTGTGTACACAAATGGACAGATGGCACGTTCTGTCTATCCATTCATCTGGTACAGACATCTGGTTTTTTTCACCTTTTAATTTATTTATTTATACATTTTTTGGCAGCTGGCTGGTACGGCTTTTACTTATTTATTTATTTATGGCAGCTGTTTTCCACCTTTTGACTACCGTAAATAATGCTGCTATTAACATCTGTGTACAAATATCTGTTAGAGTCCCTGCTTTTGATTCTTTTGTGTAAATGCCCAAAAGTGGAATTGCTGGATCAAATGGTATGTTTAATTTTGAGTAACTATCATGTTGTTTCCTATATTTCTTTTATTGTAGGCATCTCAGTGGGTATGCAATACTATCTGATGGCGGTTTTGATTTGCCACAAGTTGGATGATGGAACAGGAACCAATTCTGGCTGATTTAAACAGAAAGATAACTTAGGCACACACAGAGACAACTAACACTACCAACTGGGTGATGTAAGTTCTTATTATTAAGTTGTAAGAGTTCTTTATATATTCCGTTTTTCCCCCCTCAGGGGCCATGCTAATCTTCTCTGTATTGTTCCAGTTTTAATGTAGGTGCTGCTGAAGCGAGCACTCTGTATATGCTGGATAACATCTGTGGGTTGTGTTTTCACTTTCTTGAGGATATTTACAACACAAAATTTTTAATTTCAATGTAGTCCTTTTTCCTTTCATTGCTTATGCTTTTGGTGCCATATCTACAAACCAGTGTCAAATCCAAGGTCACAAATATTTGCTCCTATGTTTTTTTCTAAGAGTTTCATAGTTTTAATCCTTGCATTTAGGACTATAGTTTATTTTAAGTTTATGTCTATGTATGGTATAAATATGGGTCCAACTTCATTCTCTTGCACACAGACATCTGGTTGTCCCAGTAGCACTTGTTTAAAACACTGTTTTTTTCCCATTGAATTGTTTTTGCACTCATTGAAAATCGATAAATGAAAATGAAATGAAACGGAAATCAATAAATCATGAATGTTAGGGCTTATTTATGAATGTTTGTGTCACCTAATATCTTTCTAATAAGTTATCTTTCTGCTTAAATTAGCCAGAGTTGGTTCCTGTTGCTTGAAACTAAGAATTTCTTGTCACGAACAAGGAACTACAATGTAAAGTTAACTAAGAGAAGGAGAATCATCAGAGAGTAGCGGAGACCGCACAATTCCAACTGAGAATCTGGGAATTCCTGTAGCAGGCTCAGTCCTTTTAGGTTAAACTACCAAATACTGTACCTGGGGACAATGATCACACGCCTAGGGAAGCTATAATATTAAGGAAAATTATAAGTTAACACCCAGATGTTGGTGATGTTGGCTAAATTTTTTAGTCTTCAGTAAATCCTGGCATCAAGAGATATCTGAANTTGGTGATGTTGGCTAAATTTTTTAGTCTTCAGTAAATCCTGGCATCAAGAGATATCTGAAAGCAAATACAGCTCTGTTGAGGGAACATCTTTCTTTTGAAGTGAAATTGGGAGTTCCAGTCAAGATGGCGGAATAGACGGTCTCCAGCATCACTCTCTCCCACAATCAACCAATTTACAACTATTAAGCAAAAACAGTCAAGCTGGGGCCGCTAGAGCTCAGGGGAAGAGGAAGAGAGACCTACAGAGTTTATGAAGGCAGGAGAAGCCACGATGAGAGAAAGAAGGGACTGCTTCCACCGCTTTGAGCCTTGACCATTTCAAGGCTAGTCTGGTGCGCACAAGGAGCAAGAGCTGGCAAAAACTGCAGCTGTGCCCTTCGGATGAAGGTGCTTGTAATCTGCAGGGGAGAGGAGGGCCTTGGTGGCCCCCAGGACAGCAAGACCACTGACAGGGTTCCCATGGACTCACATATGAGTGAGGAGCCAGAACAACTGAAAAAAAGGAGCCACTCAGAGGCCAGTGAGTCATCGCAAGGGCACCAGTGCACGT
>NW_007729534.1:337607-339008 GCF_000696425.1 Galeopterus variegatus | reverse complement strand
AGGATCCAGCCATGGGCCAGCCCCACTCTTCCACGCTCACCTCCGTTTCCCTATCCCCTTCCATCCTCCCCCTCCCACTGCTCCCCAACATCTTAGAATGCAAAATAGTAACAATAATAATAATAATAATAATAATAATAATAAAGTTTTAAAAATGCTACATATAGAGATAGAAAAAATAGGGAGGAGCAGTCTTTGCTGGGTAGAGGAACCAGAAAACATAAGTGTACATTCCAGGCTCTACCTTTAATTTAAGAACATTAATTCAAACTGCTGCAACTTCTTGCTATTTGGTGTAGTGATTTAACCCAACCCCCTCTCCCGGCTCACTTCAAGTTCCTTCTTGTCTACTACTGTGGGTCCTATACCCTGGTACCTGTTTTTCCATTTGACCACTTGCTCTTCCTCAGTACTGTCTACTCAGGTTTTCTACTGGATTTTCCAGTCATCCTTGAATCTGCTTTTCAGCTCACTCTTCAAGTTCAGCAACAAGACTTTGAACTGGTTTTTGGCTTCAGCCATATGCCCTTTGGACTCTGTTCCTCATATCTGCTCATAGACACTGCAAGTACAGACCACCACAGCCTCATCCCCACCCTCACCTTGAATTCCTGCTCAATTTCATGAACAATTCCATCTAGCTTCAGCTATCAGAGAACAAGTTAGGACAATAAGTTCAATTTTGGGCATTGAATTTGAAGTCCTTGAGAGCATCCAGGTAGAGATATACACAGAAGACAATTGGAAATAATGAACTTGGGACTCAGGAAAGAGACCTGCTGGGAAACAGATTTATGATCATCAGCAAATAGGGTGTAATAAAAGCCATATGAGTGGATGAGCTTGATCAAGGAGACTATAAAATAGGAGTCCTTAATCTGATGGGCTTCAGGGGCATCTATGAATCCACTGAAATCATGGGTAAAATTCTGTGAATGTATTTACCTGTATCTCTGAGGTAGGGATCCTCAAGTTTCATCAGATTCTCAAATAAATTCCTAAGTCTAAGATTAAGAATCTGTGGGGGAGGGAAAAGGCTGAGGATGGAACCTAGAAGGCACTATTTACTGAAATGTGCTATAAATGTTCTACATGTGAGTCACGGCAACCATCAAGCACATGATTTGCTATTCAAAATTGGGCAATATGTCCCTAAAATGTGCTGACTCAGACACCATTTCTTCTGGACTACTCAGATTGTATGAAAACCAGCACTTTTAGGCCTAGTGATTTTGGATTCTATATTCCCAGCCAAAATGTGGTTTTTCTCCCACTCCTACCTCATAAATAAGGGAACAATTTCCCCAGCCATCTTTTTTCCTTTTTTTTTTTTTTTTTGTCTTTTTTGTCTTTTTTCATGTCCGGCAACGGATCGCAACCCTCAGTGTCGCGCCCGCACCG
>NW_007729534.1:331730-336901 GCF_000696425.1 Galeopterus variegatus | reverse complement strand
ACCTCACAAAAAAGGAATGTCAGCTTATACATATTACCACAAAGGGTTCAAAATACAATTATAATTCACACTTTATCTATTCTTCCACAGAATTATTTGTCACTTTAGAGGTATGCAGAGACAGAAAAAAAAAAAAGTGTTTTTTCCTCCAATGTGCATTTTGAAAACTTTTCAAAAACTATAAGTGCGAAGAAAAATAAAAAATAATAAATAAATAAAGCCACAGTGTGTATGAAATAAATTCTTTAGTCACATGGATTCAAACCACAGCATTCTTCCCAACCCACCACTCAAGAAAGCGAAGAATCATCTAGGCAAGCCAACTTGCATGTAAAAAAAAACTATGTCTACCACCTGGGAAACCTCAAAATATCACTTGTATATGTATCTTGGTTCATAAAAAACCCTTTCAGTATTGTGCAAAGGAGAAAGCTATGAATTACCAATTATAAAGAGATTAACAAGGACCAGGAAAGCAGGATGCTAGACTGATGTATGCTTCATTAAAGTTTGCAAAACTTTAATACATATAAAACTTTGAAAAAACTTAAGAGACAGTTCACAAAAGGATATATACATATAGCTAATAACTGGAAAATATTCAGTTACATTTAATCAATGAAATCTATTAAAATTAGCAAAAATTTAAAGTAAAATCCCCTCCATTATACTGGTAATTCAAAAGTTTTTTTTTTTTTTTTTTTTTTTTAATGTATCAACATATATCAAGCACCTTTAAAAAAATCTCAGGTACTTTGACCCGGCTTAATTTCACTTTTAGTCTAAACTTTTTTAAAAAAAAAACCCTAAAATACAATATGTGCAAAGATGTTCACTGTAGCACAACTTGTCAAAGAGAAAATTGCATAGCAACAAAAGAAAAACGGTAAAATGTATTATAGAACATCTTCTAGGGAAGTATATTTTGTTTGTTCATTTATTCATTAATTTACTACTGTGTTTTAAGAGAGGACTTGAGGCTCCTGTGATGACATATTACATAAGCATGAAAAATTATGTTTAAAAAGAATGTGCACTATAAGAAAATGTTCATAAATATTAAGAAGAAAGGGTTGGATACAAAACTGTGCATGTAGAAGAGTTAAGATTATATGATATGTAATCTTACCTTTAACAAAACGCAGTGAAGGAGGAGAAATACATCAAAATATTAAGAATGGTATTATCTGGATGGTAACATTACAGGTGATTTTTATACTCTTTTTAATTTTGTAAGTTTCATATAATGAGCTTATATTTTTATAATAAAAATGTTTATATATATGAAAAGTATAAAAAAGATACAGATTGTTTGAAAAATAAAAAATTTGCCTTCATATATGATAGTTTACAAGAAGATGGCTCTTCACTGTATAGCCAGTAATGATGAACTGAAATGAAAGTAATACAAATACCTAAGAGAAGGGAATTTACATGGAAATTAACTAATGAAATGAGGTTGTTTGTCAATTAAAGGTATCAAAAGAAAGAATAGTGATGGCCAGTTAGCTCAGTTGGTTAGAGCGTGGTGCTGATAGGTCCACAGTTTGATCCCTGTACCAGCCAGGCAAAAAAAAAGATAGAATAAAGAGATGATATGTTAGATATATAATAAGGTTGTGGGGAAAGAAGGACACTGACATAAATAAGGGAATACTAGAGAAAGCCAGGAAACTTTAATCTTGAAATCAAGTAGCTTATCAGTGAACTTATGCTAACATGTTTGAACTGTAGCTTCAAAAAAAAGAGAGAAACAAAAAGTACAGTTGTGGCTGCCAGAGGCTAAAGGAAGAGGGAATGGAGAGTTATGGTTTGATGGGTACAGAGTTTTACTTTGGGAAAATAATAAAAGTTCTGAAGATGAATGGTGGTAAAAGTTAAAAACAATGTAAATGTACTTAATGTCATTAAATCACACACTTAAACTGTTAAAATGGCAAATTTTATGTTTTGTATATTTTACTACAATGAAAAAAAAGCATGTATAAGGTCTGATTTGAAATAGACTCAGCTGGTAAAGAATATATTCAGATTAGCTCTTTGAGTTTTCCACACTTTCTTTGAAACAATATTTTGTAAAGATATGAGCTTAACTTATTAAAAGAAAAACTGCATTTGTACTTCAATAGCAACTTTCTCCCAATCAGATTGTTAGTGTAGTGTACCTGTTTAATAATCCTTTTTTTTTTTTGTCTTTTTTCATGTCCGGCAACGGATAGCAACCCTCAGTGTCGTGCCCGTACCGGGCTGGGACCGGCAACGGGATCGCAACCCTCGGTGTTGCGCCCGCACCTCGCTCAGCCAGTGAGCGGGAACCAGTCTGTATGTGGGATCCGAACCCTCGGCGGGAGCGCCACCGCACTCCCAAGCGGCGCACTGTAGCAGTGCGCCACCGGGCCGGCCCCTAATAATCCTTGTAACGTGGCCAACGTTTAGCCTTCAGGTATCAAGAAATTATGCCTCATCTAAACAAAGGTTTAAAAATAAAGTAGCCATTAGCTTAAAAAAAGAAAGTAGAAGTAAGGTTACTAACAATTCTGGTGCTTATGCAAATTTATGGTAATCAGCTATGAGAATAAATCTCCTCAACAGTGAGTACCATTCCTAGATATTGGGCAAAAACCACTAAATAATTGTACCAACTGTTCTTGGGAAGAGCCAGAATTATCCTCAAAATGCAGTGGAAGACTCCTAATAACACGTTCTACAAATAGGTTTTTTACTAATTTAAAATACATATCGGATCATAAAAAAAGCAGGAAAAAAATAAGAAAAAACTATTCAGGATCTAAATTCCATATCTTGTTTTCTCAGTCACTTTAAAAGTTGCACTTACCCTTCTAGTATTTTCAAGGATTTTGGGATCAGGTTTTCCATAGTTAGGTGGATTGGCATATGGGTCATAGCCAAGTTTGGAAAGCATGGGTGCAATCACGGCCATGTCTTGTAGAACATCTGGTGGTATCTTCCCAACCCATTTTGACAGTGCTCCCACATTGACTGGCTTGATGACTTGGTCTGTAGATCTCTCCACTCTGAAAACAATATAATGTGAATAAATATTTATTTAAATTTCTTAAAGGAAGGTTAAAAAAACCACTGTAAATTATTTTTGATAACTTTAAAAATTGTAATTGTCTGGATTACAAAGCAATTGAGGAAGAGGACACTATTCAGGTTTAACACTATTTACTAGGCCTTTTTAAAAATAATTTAAGTTTGACAGTGCTTATTGGCAAACTCAGATTTCTAGAAATAGGAAAAAGGGTCAGTTGAAAACATTTGGATAAAATGTGTTAACACTTTAATTACAACATCCAGGGGAAAAAAAATAAAAAAGACTGCTTAGAAAAACTGCCAGTCAAGAGGGCAGAAGAGACAGTCCCCAGCATCACTCACTCCCACAAATCAACCAATTTACCACTATATAAAAAAGCAACAACAGCCAAGCTGGGGCCGCTAGAGCTCAGGGGAAGAGGAAGAGAGACCTATGGAGTGCATGAAGGCGTGAGAAGCCACGACGAGAGAAGAAAAAACTGCACTGACCATTTTGTGCCACAGCCGCTTTAAGGCTGGAGCTGCTGAGCACACGGAGCAGGAACTGGCAAAAGCCACAGCTGTGCCCTTCAGATGGAGTTGCTGTGAGGCTGCAGGGGAAAAGAGTGCCTTGGCGACCTCAGGCCAGCAAGATCACTGATAGGGTTCCCGTGGACCCACATAGGAGCAAGGAGCCACAACAACTGAAAAAATGGAGCCTCTCAGAGGCTGGTGAGTCATCACAAGGGATCAGCGCATGGCCCATCCCACGGGAAGTGTTTGCAGCACTGGTCGTGGGGGAGACGGGACCACCTGGAGAACGCTGGGGCACAGCAAGGACAGTGATCTGTGTCCAATCAGCATACGACCACTCAGAGGAAGCTGGTCAGGAATACAGAATTGCACAGGGTGGAGCTTGATGAAAAGACACAGGCCCAGATCAGAGTTTCTACACAACCCAGGTGCACCAAGTCTCTGGAGAGCTGGAAGTACCTATGAAGTTAACCATGAAAACCCGAGCTGCACAAAAAGCCTCCCCTAGGGAAGCAGAAGCAAAGCAGCAATATAGCTCAACCACTGAGCTCAAGTACTGGTCCCAACAGGAAGTTCCCCAACTTTAAAAGTAGGCAAAGGACAAAAAATTAGTTCTGGCTTAGAAACACTGCCAGTGCCTTGGGTCCGCCTGTAACGTGAGGTATGGAGCCTGGGACATACCTCCCTCCCACAACCAGGCACACCGCCAGTGCCAAGGATCATGCCAAAAACATCACCTCCTTGTGGGTGGCTCACCACAGCCACCACAATAACCATGGCTGCCACGAAAGTGGCTAGAAGCCACAACCACCACGCAGGTAGTCTGCCAGCCACTGGAGTACACAGACACAAGGAGAGTCACCATCAGAGATAAAGAAAAGAGGATGTCTCTTTCCACAAAATCCGTTTAAGAGTGACAGAAGAAGCATCTGCTCTATGATTATATTGGGGGATCTGATCACACCTCTCAGCATTGGACATCCAATGCTGAGAGGTGTGATCAGGTCCGATCATCCAGGCAACAAATCAACAGAGTAACCATTATTCTTTCAGAAGGAGAGAAGAAATCTAGGGTAAATAGAGGATGGATGGGGGAGGGCGAGGGGGATGGGGAGAGACTGGACAAGAGACATAAAGAATAATTACGATCTGTAACAATATATATGCTAGTAATATTGATTTGATCAACGTATCTCAACATTTAACCCCAAAAATATGTATAATCAATTTTGATTCAATAAAAATTTTTTAAAAAAGAAATAATAAATATAATTCTCATCCTTCAAAATAAACAAAGAACAAAAAAAAGAAAAAAACTGGTAGTCAACTTAGTTGAAATGCATAAAAAACAAAAGATGTATTGATGGATGACTAGAGGAACAGTTAGATGGACAGATATGTGACAAAGCAAATATAGCAAAATGTTATTTGTAGAATCTAGCTATGGTATAATTCCTTCAATTCTTTTGTATGTGTGAAAATTTTCATAATAAAACATTGGGAGGAAAACAGTCAATCATAAGCCACTAAGAATACAAAATATTGGGCCGGCCTGGTGGCGCACTGCTACAGTGCGCCGCTTGGGAGCGCGGCGGCGCTCC
>NW_007729534.1:329633-330736 GCF_000696425.1 Galeopterus variegatus | reverse complement strand
CGGGCGCGACACTGAGGGTTGCGATCCGTTGCCGGACACGAAAAAAGACAAAAAGGGAAGGGAAAAAAAAAAAAAAAAGAATACAAAATATTCACTTGTTTTATTTTTCTGTTGACTTCCTAAAGAACCCTACTTTCTACAGAAGAAAAATAAGTGCTGTTTATGATTTTCAATATTACAGGATTCTATATTACAGGATAAATGTGTTCTACCTCTTGACCTGGAAATTTATTTTAAGCCTGTAGTGATGATACTCACTGTATTTGACTAAATAACTAGTAACCTTAGGATCGAATATAACATGAAATGATGTCTGGATTTAAACTGGATCTGAATTAGATTTTAGCCTAATAACTATAAAACAGAAGTGCTTAGGAGAGTTTTATATCCTGATACATAACAAGTCATTCCAACATAGTACTCTAATAAAGGTAAAAGCCCTCTTTTTAAGTATATGACCTCTCACTGCAGATAATCATTATCTGATGAGGAATCTCTCAAAGAAGCTCCACCCCAAAACAATATACAAGCGAAAAATAAGATTCTGTGAGGCCATCTGCTCCTGGTTTTCCTTCTGCCTCAAAGGCCACATTCTTTTTTCTCTTTTAAATATTTCTCCAAGACTCCACATAATCCACAGCTCCCTTCACTCTGTACATTCTCTCTATACGGCTTCATCCCTACTGATCCTTGCTTGACATTCTTAACCTGTGTAAAGAACATCCTGGCTTACCCAGGACAGGTCCAGTTTATACCTAATGCCCCAGTTTAATCATTAACAGCACCTCCCATTCACTCTCACAAGCGTTCAAGTTTGTATGACAAATCATATATACCCTACCCACAAGCCCTTGCCTGCACCTCAATACTAAGATGGTCCAAAACGGGGCCCACCAACTTCTGCTCAATATCTACTCTTCATGTGGATCTTGTCTTGATAAATGGCAGCACCACCTATCCACAAGGCAAAACCAGAGATCTGGCATGGGGCAGGGAGAAAGCAAGGTCATTCCCACGTTATCCAGGTCTATATAGGCTTTATCTTTGAGTAGGACAACCTCTTCTCCATTCCTACTGCCACTGCCTTAGTTCACATCACCACA